>NC_090646.1:560303333-560603333 GCF_040937935.1 Hyperolius riggenbachi
GGTGCACAGTGAGTAACTTTGGCTCTGTGAGAAGGAGGAGTTGAAGTTACTTTTAAAACCCTGTAATTCAGATGCAAGCAATAGCTGGAAGCTGAATTACATCATTCCCCACTATCCACGTGGACCTGGAGGGGGAATAGCATTTAACGCCGCCGGAACTTGTGCATGAGCAGGGTAAGCCGTATACCGGCTGTATCCTACGCCCAAGTCTCCCTGCGGCGATTTCATTCATACGCGTTTCAAGTTCTTTTCCATAAGGCCACATTAATCCATGCCATGCACTGATGAGGATAAATCAGTCTGTATTATTGAGGCTCTGTACAATTAACAAGCTGACACATCATTGCATTCCAGCGGATCTGGAGGTGTGGCTATCTTACACGGACAACAAATGATGATTTGAATAGTCAGCAGGGATGCAAAGTGGGAGACATCATATGCTCTCTCTAATCGGAATTATCGCAAATACCTTCTGTTTTAAAGGGGTTCTTTCGCAAAAAAAAGTAGGCAGTTAAAAAATGTGACAGATGACAGGTTTTGGGTCAGTCCATCTTTTTAAGGGGGATTCTCAGGGCTTTCTTTGTTTTCAACAGCATTTCCTGAACAGCAGTTTAACTGTCAAAATAGCAAGATACCAGCCGGCCTCCCTAATCACTAGCACACTATTATGTCAGTTAGATTTTGCAACTGTTGTTCAGGAAATGCTGTTGAAAACAAATAAAGCCCTGAGAATCCCCCTTAAAAAGATGGACTGGCCCAAAACCTGTCATCTGTCACATTTTTTAACTGCCTACTTTTTCGCGAAAGAACTCCTTTAAGAAGGTAAACTTTTGTTATACTTACCTCAGGAGAGGGAAGCCTTCTCCATCCTCCTCCACCAGACCGTTCCAGCGCTGAGACCCCGAAGCTCCATGCTACTGCACAGACACACATGGCTCACGCATGCGCAGTAGCACAGACCCAACCGTGCTCAAGCTAACGACTGAACAATTTAAAATGCATATGTATGTATACATATTAGAAGCAGTAAAGCAGTACAGTGTTATATTGTGTTAGCCATCAGTAAAAGCAAAACTTCTTGCATATGCATACATATACGATGTACATTTATTCCAGAGTAAAATGCACTGTAAATGACTATTATTCATTTATGGTCTATGTCCTGCAGATGCTTAGAAACATCTGGAGAAGCTTAGTAAATCAGGCCCTTTTTGGGTGAAGCAGACATTTGTTTTACTAAAATACAGGTGCATCTTTAGCTGGATTAGGGAAAGATCGCTATACCCAGCGTGTGAGAGGTTTGCCTGTTTACTGGTTCTTTTTTTTTTTTTTTTATAACCAAGAGGATATCAAGATACCTGTTACTGGGATTCTGAAACAGGGTTTCTCAACATTATTACACCTTAATGTAAGATAGCGTTTGTGAAGCAAGCACACCATAACGTTGTATAAACATTTTTCAAACACACCCTTATGCTTTTAATTAACATAAAATACTTATGTAAGTTTGTTTATATGTGATCTATCATTTTTTGTTAATCTCGAAACCTTCTAGAGTTGATTTACGGTGACAAGTTTAAGTACCCTCTAAGCCCAACATAAGTATTCCCTGGGGTGTGTGTACCACATGTTGAAAGACTGGGCTCTAAAGCACCAGGGCCTTCTCTCATTTATTCATCTAGCTTCAGGAACATCCAATAGACAATGGCCCATATGCAATTCACTTTTTCTCCATAGTTTTCTCCTACGTGATATTTTTAAACTTGTCAATAAAATGCCTTTTAAGCCACCAGAAAGCAAGAAAATGCTCAAAATAATTCTGATAGTACTTATTCACCTACTTTTTGGTACTTTCTTTGTTGAAAAGTGCTGGAAAATTATTTAAAATTGAAGATGAAAAATTATCTCCTAGGAGAAAACTCAGGTGAAAAAGAGAATTGCATATGGCCCAATGTGTCCAGCAAGATGATCTGGAGAAGGCCAGGGCACAGAAGAAGACAAAGGAATGCCACGCCAACACATTCTACAGTATTTCTCCCGCTCCCTCACGTAAAAAGATTTCAGTAAGGCAGGTTTCACACTCTGGCTAGTTAGCTTGCATTTGACCACATCAGGAAATGCCAACCAACGCACACCCAATGTAGATCTTTAATTGGTTTACATTTCTTGTGTTTGCAATTTAAAGGGAACACGAAGTGAGAGGGATATGGAGGCTGACATATTTATATATAATCTCCAGTAAAACCCGAGTCAGAGCACATGATCTGCTGCATGCTTGTTCAGGGTCTGTAGCTAATAGTATTAGAGACACAGAATCAGGAGGACTGCCAGGCAACTGGTATTATATGGCTGACTCCATATCCCTCTCACCTCGGGTTACCTTTAAATTCAGCAGACTTTACTTTTTTTGTACATTGCATCTGTTCTTCCTTATTTTCTATTGTGCTGTTTTGGACAGTTGCTCATATATTTTATGTGTGTACTGAGCACCCCTGTGTGAACCTACCCTTAAATGGAACATAAGCGAAAGTAATGTGCCCAGTTTACCTTACCCGGGGGCTTCTCCCAGCCTCCTGTAGTCGTCCTGGTCCCTTGCTGCTGTTCCGCTCTGGTCCATTCAGCCTCCGTGCCCCTCTGAAAGCTGGCCGACTGGGCCAGTCGCTGGCTACTGCGCGACCCTCACACTTTCTTTACCATGCTCCCATTACCGTGAGCATTGGGCAACATTCACAGTAGTAATTTCTACAAACTGTACAAGCACAAAACGCTCCGGGGCCATTGGGGCACGATGGAGGAGGTACGCATGCAGCTTTTGGAGGGGAAAGAGAACACCAGCGAGGGACCAGGACTACAGTGGGCTAAAACATTACCTTCACTTAGGTTCCCATCTGTAAAATAGTCTCCAAAAAAAACAAAAAAACCTGCTAAATAAACAAAACCAAAATTCTCATTGACACAGCTCAGTCACTGTATGCATGTGTATCTTAGCGAAGTGTATGCACAAGGAACTCACAATTTGCATATACCATAGTCATCTGTAACACTTCAGGTTCTTTTGTTACCTGGCATATTCCACACTGCTGTAGCATTACCTTTCTGCTGGATAATTATTATTCATTAGCAGCAATCTCAACCCCACGCTGCAGCCACTGAACAGGTTAAGTGACTGTATTGATCTGTATTTGATCCCGGATCCAGTCTAATCACCTGTTTCCCGCCTCAATGTGGCTCCACAGGAAGTTGCATCTGGTAACACCAACTTGACCACAAATGCATAAAGACTTATTCTCGCTATATTCAGCACCTTGTGTGGTCTCCACTAACAGGATAGGGGGTTAGGGGACCTGCAAGCCCTATTCACCACACAGAGAACACTGCTGCTGTTATTAGCCTGGGCCTCACATATGAAAAGCGTTCCAACACAATTTAATTCTTTAAACTTGTAAAACTGAGTAAAGATTTGTGAGGAAAATAAGTTCCATTTGGATGATAATATTAAAATGCTGAAGTGTGCTTAGAATCCGGCCCATACATTGTTTTATAAACGTAATTCAAGCAAATATGCAATTTCCTGAAACAGGCAAACGTCATGAATAAAATGGAGCAGTGCGACGCATGCCATATTCTAATACGATACATGTGGTACAAAATGAAATCGTGATTATTTTTCATTTGATTTTTGCCTTCAAATTTTGAACACAAATAAAAAAATGTTTAAATAAGCGTCGTGGGAAGCTGAGGGTTACAACCTCTGCTAATCCAGCAGCTGAGACCAGTTCCAGTATGTTCCCTCCCCCACCTTTGAAAAAACATCTGCAATCAATTCAGCATGCCCTTCAGAAAACCTGTCTACGCTCTTCTCTCCTTTTTAGCATTCACTATCCAACAAAGGTTTAGTGCTACAAAGGGATTTCCAGTTTAAAAGAAAAAAATGTCTGAAAAAAAAAAGTTAACCATGACCCTAGAAATGTTCACTGCAAATTAAATGGTGATTATAAAACATGGAAACCTTTTACTTCAAGTGGACATTCAGTCAGAATGCACAAGGTCCACATCTCTAATAAATGACATTACATCAAGAATTACAAAAAAAGCAAAAAAAAAAAACAGTGGTATAAAACGCCGCATTCCTTCTTTGCTCCAAAAGATTATTTACTGCATAAAATCTGCCACCACGAAAAACAAAATTGTAGTAGAACAGCATTCAAACAGATAAACACAACACTTTGTTCTTCGGTGGAAGGCTTCTGGCCGCATCCGAAGAGGTGATGCATTATCTTCTGTTTACATTCCTTTGTCTGCTACATGTCTAGCTGTGCTGAAAAGGAGCTTTCATAACATGTTTTTATTGAATGTTATGTCAGAGTTTTAACCCACTTTAAACTGTTGGTCAGTAAACGTGAGCCTTGGTGAAGTAGTGTGTCAATCAGACAAGCATACAATGTAGCCCAAGCCATTCCCCTTCAGCCTTGGACCAAGCTCCGCTTCTTGCTAAAGATAATTTAAAGACTCACCACCTCCGGGTACACTCACCTTACATATTGCCCCGCCTCTTGGATCCCATACCATTCCTTTACATTGTTAGCTCACAAGGGCAGGGTTCACTCCCTTTTGTTTCTTGTAAGTTGTTATACATATTGATAGTCATGTACTATTAGTTATTGTGACTTTTTAAGATCAATTAAGTACCAATGTCAGTATTTGTATGTAACCATGTACTATATGCTTCTTAGTCTGTACAGCCTATTAACGTCAGAAGTCACATCATTGGTTGATTAGGGTCCAGTGTGCAATGAAACCATCACATTCTGTCACTTGATGCTTGTGTAAACAGACCTGTTCTGAAAGGCACCAACAGTAAGCAAGTGATGGTACCGGATGATGTGCACAATTCTAGTTGCAGTGAACTACCGTATATTCCGGCGTATAAGACGACTGGGCGTATAAGACAACCCCCCAACCTTTCCAGTTAAAATATAGAGTTTGGGATATACTCGCCGTATTAGACTACTCCTCTTCCAACGCACACCAAATATAAATTAAAAACATCATATACTGGTGCTATGTATGAACAGATACTTGTGCTGTACTGTATGTGGTACATAACAGTATACAACAGTATACAGGGAACTGTCTGGTTGGATTGGTCAACTCTCCGTCTCCCTGTCTATCAGAGCAGTATGGAAGAATAGATTGTGCTGTGCCCATAAAACACGCCTCTTTCACCCTTCTGGCGCACCCTTGTATACTATTTACCTCCGTCTCTGCCTCTCAGATCTCACACATGTGCACCTGCGCCGCTTCACTACAGTCCTCAGCAGCGAGATCTAAGAGGCGGTAACAGGATAGGGCGTATCACCCGCCAATGACACTCAGCGTATAAGACAACCAAGACTTTTCAGAAGATTTTCAAGGGTTAAAAAGTAGTCATATACGCCACCAGGGGCGTCTCTAGCCATTTTGTCACTCCAGGCGAGAAATCCTGTGGCACCCCCCCCCCCCGTGATTGCCCCCAGTCCCATACCCCGCACCCCTCATGGTGAACACCACTCCTGTGGTGAACCCCACCCCCAAGACCCCCGAAAATCATAATGCAGCAGCGTTTCACCAGAAAATGTACTTATTGCGGCATGGGTTCACCAGAAAATAGTTGTTATGCAGCAGAGCGTTTCACCATAAAATATACTTATTGCGGCATGCACTCACACACACCACACACAGTACACACACACACACTATATACACACACACACACACACACGTACACACACACACACAGTACACACACTGCACACAACATACACACTATACACAGTACACACACACACACACACACACTCTAGACATGCACAGCACAGTACACACACTATACACACACACACACACAGTACACACACACACACACACACACAACATACACACACACACACACACAGTACACACACTGCACACAACATACACACTATACACAGTACACACACACACACACACACACTTTAGACACGCACAGCACAGTACACACACTACACACACACACACACAGTACACACACTGCACACAACATACACACACACAGTACACACACTGCACACAACATACACACACACAGTACACACACTGCACACAACATACACACACACTACACACACACACACACACACACACACACACACACACACACTATACACATACAGAGATAGGAGGAGTGGAGTGAGACTGAGAATAGCCTGGGATGGAGCAGTTTATCTGTATTGCAGTCCCACATTACACAGAGACTAGTTGCTGGTAATAGGACTGCTGTCCCTGCCAATCTCTTACACAAGTCAGCAAGCAGCCCTCCTGGAGTCTAGGGACTGTCAAAACTTTTCAACCTGTTTAAGACCTTATCTGCACATGCAGTCATAACAATGGGGAGAGACCAGACAGATTTTTTCCCACTGACCCTCCAGACGAGTTCTACATCATGCTGTGTATATTTACCAGCTAGCCTGCCCTCTAATTGCACTTTTATCAGCTAGCCTAGTATTTTACATTGCCTTACATCAACAAACCTGAATACAGCAGACACAGGACCAACCCTAAATCATTGAATGAAAGGCGGCCTGGGGGGGAAGTCAATGCCTGGCTGCTACACAGTCTCTACATCCATGCAGTTACCAGTAGCAGAGAGAGAGGGACTGAATTCTCAGGAGTCGGACTCAGGAGCTGATGATGCTGTACTCTTCGGATCCCTGACTAGGATGAGTGCCTTCTCTCACTGACTCATTCATTACTGTGGTTCTTTGAATCATTGAGCTGAAGTCCAGTCAGCCCCGCTGCTGCTGCTGTGTAAACTGACACCTGAGTCAGCTGAGAGGCATTTCTTCTCTCACTACTCAGTGCAGAAGCGCCCTTGCCTCTTCCTGTCGCCTTAGGCGAAAATTTATAGCTGCCTAATGGCTCGGACGCCTCTGTACGCCACAATATACAGTATACTTTTCATTAACTGTATGCATCGCATGTAACACACGATGTGACTTTTCCCCTCTGTTGTGACCTGGTTTCTACAGGGTACACAGAGCCACGCCCCAATGTGAGCCTAGCTTTAGAAATGTATCATCCTCTATAATAAAACTCCTGTGTTCCTGCGTCACGCTGTCTCTGTGTAGCTTGGTCCGTGGTTTTTGCTACTGCGCCTATGCGCAGCACGGATCCAGCCTCAGAGACCGGACAACGGGGCCAGGGAGACGGGCGTGTGAGCAAGAGGCCGGGGGTGCACGCACGTGTGTGTGGTGGATGCGCGCGCAAGAACATGCGGCGGCAAGAAATAGACCCTAGAGCCCGTTTTTAATGGGCTTGGGTCTGCTAGTTTTGTTAAGAAAGATAGACAAGAAACCCTGGAGGAATAAAGGGCTGTGTGCTCTTATGTACCGCTGGCTATCACATTTGGGAAAATAAACTAAGCTACAGCTCAGTTTTTCTAACGTGTTCAAGCTACAGAACGCCTTAGTAGAAGTGTAACCTGGACAAGTGTCCTCACTTCCGGCCCTTTCCCAGCATATTTCAGACTGAATCCAAATTCCTTTCATGCCCTGCAATCTAATTGGGCTAAAGGTGACCACACACGATATAATAAAATGATCTGATTTTATGGTAATTCGATAAATATGATTGGATCTCCCGAAAAAAAAAATCACCATTTTTTTTCATTTGACTGAAAAATCCAATCGTATTTGTTTTTTTATCGATATGGAACGCTGGAAAATTTTCTTCAATTTTTCTAGATTGTATGGTGTGTGTTAGATTGTCAATTTATTTATAAACACACCCTAGCAATTTTCTCAGAGTTTGCAATCCTTTTTATCATAATTGGGGGAAAATTGAACATGTGTGTGGTGCATTGGTCATCTTTTTGAAATGTTACAATCTGTCAGAAAAATTGATTGCAATTCTTAAATTGAACAGATATTTAAAACATTCACAGTGTGTGGCCACCTTAATGCTAATCAAGTGGAAGCCAGGAAAGGAGTTTCAGGGGTGACACTTTAAGATAAGTTCACAGTGGTGAGCTGTGTTGTGTTCCCTGTAAAGATGGGAATGCAATGGAGGAGAAAAGTCTTGTTGCACGTTATGTAAGCATTGTGTTGCATACAGTGAAGCATACAGTCTATGATGAAAAGAATGGTTCACTGCCACTGTTAAAGAGAAACTCTGACCAAGAATTGAACTTTATTCCAATCAATAGTTGATACCCCTTTTACATGAGAAAGCTATTCCTTTTCACAAACAGACCATCAGGGGGCACTGTATGGCTGATATTGTGGTGAAACCCCTCCCACAAAGAAATTCTGAGTACGTACTCTTGGCAGTTTCCTGTTTTACAGCTGTTTCCAACTGCCGAAACAGCAAGCAGCAGCTACCGGTACATCACTTGCCAGCAGTAAAAATGTCACCATGTGATAAATGTCAGAATATAAATCAGGGATTTAAAAGATTTTACAATGGGCAAACACAGTCTAAATCATTTACACATAATTATTGTAAAAATGAAGCACTTTTTTATTACATTATTTTCACCGGAGTTCCTCTTTAACATTCAACGTCTGTTGCATCACCTTGCATCTGATGCAGTCTGAACATTGCATAGACTTGTAATTGCAGTGTGATACCGTCCCTTACATTGCCTCTGTTACATTGCGCACTGCAACGCCCCACTGTGAACATAGCCTGACAGAAGCAACACTAGTTAATATTCCAGGAAATAACTTGTTTCTACCCCGTGTCTCCAGATCAGAAAATGCACACAGACAGTACATATAAATGAAGCAATCATGTAACACTTCAACAATCAAAATATATGCATTAACATTTCATTACTGCATTTATATAGACATCAAAGGATAACTGCAAGTCTTGCTTGAATAATGCAATCACTTTCCATGCTCAAAGTGTTCACCATCAGCATCCTGACACTTGATTCTGGTGAACTGCATGAACATTACCTGAAGTGTCCACAGGGATTGCCCAACCTTGTGTCTGCTATTCTGTGTGTGTCTGACGGGTCCCATGACGACTACAATGGTGTGACTGCGGACGTCTTTAGAGGAAACATAATAATACACATTGTTGCCACAACTCAATTCAATTTTTTTTAATTTTTTTTAAAGAAGCATAGATAAACTGTTTGGCCCCGTGTATGTGTGTTACACACTTTGTCTTTTATATCTTCCGAGACATAACTAGCTTCTGACATGAGGCTTTCCCAAACAATGTTGTGCATCTTTTACTGAGAGCCAAAAGAGGCACTGTAGTGACATATACAGCATACAGTAGAATCTCGTTATAGTACACTCTAATACCGTATATACTCAAGTATAAGTCTAGCCATTTAGGTCTGACTCACTAAGTATAGGGATTGACTTATACATGAGTCACTGGCAACACCGAGCTGAGTAATGTGTGTACTATTAGTGACATTCCCATTTGCAGCAATTTTCCCCAATGGTAAGTGACACATTCTTGATAATGGAAATACCAAGAAAGCACAGGTCTGAAAGTCCTGGCCACAACAATTAACAAGGAAAGGCCCGGGGAAAGATAAAGGGCTACAGGAAGGAGTAGTGGATAATTGCTGCACTTAGAGCCCTGGAGGAATTATTGGCTACACTTAGGGAACAGGAGGGGTTAATGGCTGCAATAAAGTATGCAGTTAAGTCAATAACCCCTCCTGGGCCCCAAGTGCAGCTGTAAATCCTTCTTGGGCCCCACATGCAGCAGTTAACTTTGCTGGGTAGACTTATACTTGAGTCAATAAAAAATTCCAACTTGAGAGGGTCAAATATTGGAGTCGACTTATACACAATGTCAACTTGTATTCATGTATATACAGTAGTAAACCTCTGGTTAGAGTTAGGATTGATAACTTGCAAGGGCAGACATTGTGTGTCTTGGAATTTGCCATATATTTTCCCAGGCCAGGTGTGAGGGGCAGAGCGTGGGGCTTAGAATCAAGCGGCCACAACGCTGCATATTTATAGTTAGCCAATTAAATTCACTGCTGCCTCCAACCCCGATTGCAAGAGGAGGCGGCGGGGGGACACCTCCCAGTGTCACATCCAGGCCAGTCCACCCCTGGACACGAATAAGCAAATTATAAATAGGCCAGTAACCAACACCCAAAGCAATCGTAGCAGTGATGGGTGGGAAGTTTGGAGGTAGAAGAGAGAGGTAAAGAGATGCAGTTACATCAGTTGGGGCAGGCAAGGCAGTAATTTATATGGAGTGCAAGCTGCAGTTAAAGGCAAACCACTTACAAAACGTGGAATAACAAATCAATAATGAATAATAATTACTCAAGGGCCAAACATATCTGTAGTTAAAGTTTACAGATATATTCAGAAACCGTTCATTCTGTCATCAGTGAGGACATACAAATCTACAGAGGTATAGACTTTAAAATCCTTTTCAAGTAATCTACCTCAAGTATAAAACTAAGAAAACAGGAGTTCTCCTTTAAATCCAGGAAGTGAATGGAGTGAAAGAATAAGGAGATACAGGACTATCAAAGCACACACATGGTTACAATTACCAAGCATTGCTGAGCTGTGAGTCACTGCATATCTGCAAGGTGCGCAGCAACTTAGCAGAACGTGTTAACCCCCACCCCACAACGCCTGTGGAAAAAACATCTGATCAGTTAACCTTTTTATTCAGGAATTAACAATAGGACACAAGAGGTCACCAGAGCAACACACGCGAGACACTTTACTTTAGGATAATCAACTTTATTCTTGTAGCATAATAAGTTAAACTATTTACACAATGCACAGTCACTCTTACACAAACAGATACTTATTGGCATAACTACGAACCACATCTAAAAGTTTCTGAACAGACACATCATGGGGATTTATCCAAGCACGACAGGAGGCGGCCATTTTGTGCACATCCTCTGAAAAAAGTTTTAGCTTTCCCCTGGGAGCGTTCACCAAGTTCTAAATATCCATATGTTTGGCATTATCTAAAGCTCTCTTAGCCACAACAGCCTGCAAGAACATGTGCAAATAACATTTTCTCAATTCCCAGACCTGGGCCAAGAGTGAAAAAACTAAGAAGTGCTAAACTATGAGAAAGATGTACAACTCGTACTAAAACCTTTTCTGGGCACGTCCATGCATTTAGTCATTGCTATTAGATTAAAAATCAACTTCGGAATATTATAAAAAGGTCAGCCCATCCAAAAACCAATACCTGAAATACAGATGGGCATGGGTAGATTTAAGCTTTAAATTGGCATCTTAAAGGAGACTTGAAGTGAGGGAAATATGGAAGGTGCCATTGCAGATGTCCTTTAGAAAATGTTCCATGCCTGACAAAGGAGTATGGAGATGAAGTATTCTGACTTCGTTGGCTGCATGCTTGCTTCAGGCATGACTGCAATCAAAAGGCAACAAATGATCACGGCTGTCAAGCATTAACTGTGGACTTCATAGTGCCCAGCATATAACCTCCCTGGCGGTAACCCTGAGCTACACTCGGGCTAGCTGCCGGGAGCTCAATGCAGAGTATAGCGTGCGGTGGGCTTCTTTTACTCACTTCCTGGGGGATCCAGACATCGCTAGCCGTTCTCCTTCCTGTCAGTGATCTCACTACAGAGTTACAGCGCCACCCAGAGGACAGAGGGAAAATTGCAGCATTGGAGACCAGGGAGGTAAGTGTTGGGGCTGCTGCAGGCATCTGGCGGCATGATTTTTTTTTTTACCTGATTTTAGGGTCTGATACATGCTGAAAAGACCCTAAAATCTGGAAATAATCATACCGCCAGGGAGTTTAAGTCAACAGGTCTATCCATCTGCCTCACCCATTACAAATGGCAGAGAAGAGGGGCAAGCCTGAGCAGTCTGGAAGTTGGGGCAGAATCTGACTCTCAAACATTATGTGGATGGAGACAGCAGGGTTTATAACTATGCAAAATTCAATGCAAGAAAAAACCATAACAACAATATTAGAATTACATAAACATTAAAAAATACCTGTGGTGACGTGACATGATGAGATTGACATGTATGTACAGTGACAAGCACACAAATAACCGTTGTGTTCCTCTTTTTTATTTTTATGCCTGAAAGAGTTAACATTCAGGTTTGCAACCGACAGTTGCATACAGGACCAATTCAGACTATAGCATAACCTTCACTAAGGAATTACAGCCATAAAATACTTTCCTGGCAGAGAACAGATTCTGAGAGCAGGAAAGAGATAAAAAGGGTCAATAACTCATTTTAGCTTCTGGTACACTGAAAGGCTGTATCAGTCATATGAGACAATACAACATTAAACCTACTTATTTTGGCGTATACACAGAAAATAAAACCGTGGGATTCTAGAAAAGAAAAAAAAATTAGGAAGAGGATGGATACAATTGTCTCAGTTTGTCACCTCAGGTTTCCTTTAATGTTAAACTCTAAACAAATATATCCAAATGGCATTAAAAATTACTTGTTAGAGAGATCTACTTACTGTATATTATAAAAACAACAGATCAGAGTTGCACTTTTTTTTATAATTTCATTACAACTAAAGTGAACTTTCAATTTAAAAGAAGCAGCTCCTAAAAAGTTCTTGTTGTTGGGACAGGCCGGCTCCCGATTTCCATATTTATTTCACCACCTTTGGATTTAACACTATTTAATTCAGTCATGTATTGAAAATCATTAACAATGTGTAAAGGTCACTGTTAGAGGTAGATGAATATATATTTATAGTAATTAGTATTTAAGTACCTCCTGCTAATAAGTTGAATGAGCAAAGTGATGACCCAACTAGCCCCCCCCGCCAAGTCAGCAGGCTTGTGGCCAAGCGGAACTACTCTCACAGTATACAAAAAATAAAATAAAAGCTGTAACTGTACTGTGTGAGGGACGTGCACAAGGTACGCATATACATGCATTTGTAACTTGGTAATTAGCTGCTTGCCTGGAGTTTAAGTACCCCTGAACAGAGAGTGATCATGTGCAAACACATATGTGAGAAGGTAGTACTGTCGCACATCATGGAACCCTTCTTACTTCTCTGCTCCCGCTTGGGTCCCCACAATTCACCTCTTCAATATTCAACTGGGAAGCCAGCGAATATGGACAAGAAGAAAAGAAGTGGTCCTCCTCCTCTGTTGGCGGCCAGTCCCTTTTATCCAATGCCCCTTACCCACCCAGCTGACTCTTCCTGGTTGCTCGTAGATAGGCTCGCACATGTGCATTACATCTGTTCCCTCAGGAAAGGCGCTTGTGTGAAAGCGCCAATATGGAACCAGTTCAAGTGTCAGCGCCATTTTTAAGATGGAGGGCGTTTTTTTTCTTACATGGACAGTGGCCAAACACGACCATGGAGGTACAAGGCAAGATGATGGGCCCATTCTGTGGAAGGTAGGTACTGGGAAAATGTGTTTATTTCACAGGTTGCGTTTAAATTCAGAGGTGCTTTGAGCTTCAGCTCTAAAAGACGCCCCTAGATATTTTTCCTGCTTGTGGAAAAAGAGTATTATGCATTTTGTAAGATGGGCACCAATGAGCCACTGATGGAAAAAGCTATATATTAAATCAAGCGTGTGTTTGGGGGGTGGGGAGCTCATATAGCCAGAGTTCTTAAAGGATACCACAACTGAAATGTGACATAATGAGATAGACATGTGTATGTACAGTGCCTAGCACACAGATAACTATGCTGTGTTCCTTTTTTTCTTTCTCTGCCTGAAAGAGTTAAATATCAGGTATGTAAGTGGCTGACTCAGTCCTGACTCAGACAGGAAGTGACTACAGTGTGACCCTCACTGATAAGAAATTCCCCCTTTTTACCTCTTTCTTGCTCTCAGAAGTCATTTTCTGCTAGGAAAGTGTTTTATAGTTGGAATTTCTTATCAGTGAGGGTCACACTGTAGTCACTTCCTGTCTGAGTCAGGACTGAGTCAGCCACTAACATACCTGATATTTAACTCTTTCAGGCAGAGAAAGAAAAAAAAGGATCACAGCATAGTTATCTGTGTGCTAGGCACTGTACATACACATGTCTATCTCATTATGTCACATTTCAGTTGTGGTATCCTTTAAACTTTTGGTCACTTGGTGTCCGAAGTTAAATATTCAGGGAAAGTGAGTGGAGCATAAAACAGTTAAACTTCAGCCATTTATTTTAAATGGGAAAATATAAACTGCAGCCATTCTTAAACTGTTAATTGCAGGGTTATCAAACTTGGCACACTTTGTCACTGGTTGACTGGGACTAAGTGGGTGGAGCCTACCACAGCCAATCAAAATTTACCTATTGATTTTCAAGGGGAATATTTAAATTGCCGCCATTCTTACAATGCTGTTCACGCCAGAGGCCTCAAACCTGCTACAGTTGGTCATTGGGTGACTGGCGTTCAAATTCAGAGAAAGGGATTGGAGGCACAAACAGCCAGATTTGTTTGCTTGATTTCAATAGGAAAATTGAAACAGCTTCCATTCTCACATTTCTGATGCCAAGGACCCCAAAGATCACAAACTTTCTAATTTAGTTACTGTGTGTCAAGGTTTAAAAAAAAAAAAAAAAAAAAAAAAAAAAAAAAGTGGCCGGACCCAACAACAACCAAATACATACCCGAGCAACACCGGGTCTTCAGCTAGTCTGCAATAAAAAAAAAAAAATCTCTCCTAAAATCTTCTTCAAGCTACAAAATTGATATTAAGTTTATGTGGCCTTTCCCCACTTATGTGAATTCTTGCTGGGATATTTGCCATATGTGACAAGTCCGCTCTAGCTGAGAATCTACAGCACGCTGGAAGATATTTTTTTTTCTTTCTTCTACGTTTTATTTGTGCTCATTTCAATGGAAAGATGAATTTGAAACGCACATGAAATGTTCTGTGTATTGCTAAAAATCTGGCTGGTCAATTTAGAGCAGAAAAGTACAGCGTCTGCAGAATATGAGAAGATTTATCCCACCATCTTCCAGTTTAAAAAAAAAAAAAAAAAAAAAAACAGACCATTTATATCGTGCTTCTCTCCTGGCGGACTCAAAGCACCAGAGCTGCAGCCACTAGGTTGCACTCTATAGGCACTTTTGTAGCACTGCAGGGGTGCCCTTAACTTCGAATTCGGATGAAATTCTAATAGGGTTATTCGAATTTCATCCAAATTCAAAGTTAAGAGCATCCCCGAGTAGCAGTGTTAGGGAGTCTAGCCAAGGTCTCCTACTGAACAGGAAGAGCAGAGATTTGAACCCAGATTTCATGTGTCAGAGGGAGACACCATCATACTACCACTGCTTTAGTAGATCACAAATTGGTGAAAAATGTGATTATTGGTGCCATGTGTATAGCATTCCCCTCCAGCTGAAAATTGCCATTTGGCTTTAAGAGAGTCAAAAACCTAGTTGTATACAAAATCTAGTTTAAGATACCAAAAGGAGGTGCAAATATCTAGAATGAAGATTCTGGTTTTGCCTTAATCGAATGATTCCTAACCCTAAACCAAGCACAAGGATTAATGATAGGTACCAGAAAATGTGAAGGCGAGACTAAACCTGAGGGGTGGGGTTTGGTGGAGCAATTAAACATAATCCACTGAGATGTAAAGTTAAATACAATAACTTTAGTAGCAAAGAAATGTAAGTGGAGCTGATAAATGATGTTAGGTTATTTATGAAAATACATTATTAAGATCCAGCTATTCAATAAAATATTCTCGTCAGTGATCAAACCATGACAGGACATATGAGTAATTCTCACCACAGCTGGGGCATATCCTGGGGTAAAAACAACCACACAAAATCATGACCAACAGTGGAGTACAAAGAAAAAAATAATGTATGTAATGACCAATAACGTATGCGTGTGCGCGTGCGTGGGGTGGTGCAAACTATAGAGTGACATTGCACAAGTTGAAAGGGATTGGAACATAACAAGGGAACTAAAGCAATGCAGGTCAAGACTTGTACACCCACAGTGGAAGCGGTTCAAAGAATGTACAGTGAAAAGGGAACATGGCCCACACTGAAAATGAAACATTATTCCATGACTCAAATACAAAAAGTCATGGGCACATACAAAGGTGTGTGCGGTCTTGTAAAAAGACTCACTATAATGGGTAACTGGCAAACAAATAAGGAGCCTTCATATGAGATGCCATAGTCAGAAAAGGTGAACAGTCACCATCCCAGTACTGACAGATATCAGTATCTGCAACTCTCATAAGATCAAATATGTCTCCACCGTGAGCCTGGTTTACCCAAGTTTACCTGATGAACACTGGCAAACATTAAGGGATTAGATTTATAAAAAGAAGTTGCCTGGGATTGCATGGAAATAGTTTGCAACCCTCGCCTGTCATGTACCAGAAATAGTGGGGGTTGCTCAACATAATCTGGCTATAGCTGGCCACACAGCTGAACGTGAAGCAGAGAGCAGCTATGTAAATACCTGCACAAAGACAAAGTTATGCATTTTGGCAACAAGTCTTAAAAGGTAATATCAGATCAGAAATGAGGAAATGTGCGGCACCCGTCTCCGAAGGCAGGATCTGAGAGGCAGCCAGAATCAATGTAGAGGCTGAAAATCCTATTTACGCGTCAGATTTAACGGTCCTTGGTAAACAAAGACAACAACTGTTTATTATCTTTTGCACTGGCGCAACAGTCATTTTGTTTCAATTTCTTTTATTAAAGGAGCAAGGAAGGAGGAAAAGAATTTCATAACAAATTAACGATTGGCGTCTGCAGCTTGCCACTTTACTAACCGATCACTGGCCACAGACAATTATAGAATGATAAAATCTACAAACCTTTTACTGAGTTTTTGATAAAGGTGCATACACACACAATTACTGTGGGATGCGGGGGGCAGGACTAGATCCTTTGGGCATTCGTTTATGGGCAAATTCTGTACAGATGCAAAGCTAGCCTATAGCCTAGTAATGCATTCTGTTTCTATGCGGGGCAAGTGGGCCAATGTAATGATGCAGAACGCAGCAATATGGAGTGGGTGCGGTAAGCAAAAGAACAATGCCCTTGGCTGAGTTGCTCGCCAAGGCACTACGGGAGGTAGTGGGCCACTGTACATTCTCAGAAGTAGCCCCGGTTCAGAACTATCTAGCGTGTGTGAAGCTTAAGACTTCAGTCGAAAGATATCAGCAATAAATATTTCAATAAGTTGGGGTGATGAGATTAGAAAATGCACTCACACAGTCTTTGCTGAGAATGTAGCCTGAGTACAGCTGCCCTGGAGTGCTGGCTCATATCAGCAGAGTGCATCGTCCCCCTCCTTACCCACCAAAAGCTACTCCATCATGTGGTCTGCCATTGTGTTTCCTCCCCCTTCCATAGCAACAGAATGCATTAGGCAGCTGTAGCCTAGCGACAAGTCTATACAGCACCCACATTGCCGGCATTACAAAATCAAACTAGTCTCTCTCCTTGATTTTTAATCATGAAAAATAAACCAATCTCTGACCATTTCCATAGCTAAGGAGCACTTACGTTCAACTGTGGTTAGGAACTCATACCTGTGCAGTTCTGGACACACAGGGGAGGTAATCTAGCCATGAGCTTCATTCAACCCCCCCCCCCCCCTTCCCAATTTAGGGGTACTTTAAAAGGGACATTGGTAAGCAAAAATTTGTAAAATGTAAAGATAACTGGCTGATCTACTTGCTCTCAAGAGGTTTGGAGATTTTAGCATGGCTAAACAAGACTGAACCAATCAAAGACTCTAGGCAACAAATGTGCCTAAAAAGCAGCAGATAGCACCTCTTTTACAACCTTTCCTGTAGCCAACAAAGCTTGCATTCTAGAATGCCTTAAAATAGTCTGTTGGCTATTAAACTGAACTGACTTGTATTACCAAGTAAACATGTTTTATTAAAAACTGAGCCCACCTAACTTTTATATAGATGCTCGTAAGATGAATCAACCCATCATCATACATCGGTTAATACAGCACGAAGATCTACAAAGTAGAACCTCATTATTTTTGCAGAGTTCTCCATAATGTAAGGCCTCATGGAGACTGAGGAAGAACGAGATGCCTTTGCAAATGCCTGCTACTGAGTGGCAGGATCTAACTGACTCAACATACCAGCATCCAGTGAAATCAAATATCTATTTTGGATGGGCTGACCCATTTAGAGTCTTCCTATTCAAGGAAAACTCAAACATTATACCCCATAGACATAACTGATGCCATACTTCTATTGTAAATCACTGCTCTACAGTCTATGATGATGCCTACCACACAACTGAAAGACGACTGGGAAACTGTATTTTGATGGGCTGGGGTCATCTATATCCATGTGTCAAGCACTACAGAGCTGAATGCTCTCTCTTTGTGAAACAATTAGAATAGATCACATGAATTCCTGTGGACAAGCCTATAGCTCATTCCACGATCTACCGTGACAAATTATTGCCATTAAACTGAATCTATATCTATCATGGCAACTTACACAATACAAAATAAAGAAAAAACTCTCTTAGGTTTCAACACAATACAAAAAGCAGAGCTTAACTTGTGTGGCATCACACACAACTTCTCACTGGTAGAGACACATAAATATTTTATAAAAAATAAAGTGCTTTCTAAAAGGTTCCAGCAACGGAACATACAAAACATTTCACAAAATAAAGAGACAAAATAAAAATGTAACACTACATCCAGATTGAGTATAAACAATGACAATATTTACAATCTCATGGGCTTCCCAAGACAAACATCCCTTCATATACACGGTATATACATATATGCCGCTATCCTTGATCAATATATTATAACAATATATATTTTACATTTTTTTTTGTTTATACACAAGAAAACTAGAAAAAAGCAACAAGGGCCAAGCATACGAGCCCAACAAGCATGGTGGGATAAGCCTGGAGTTTGCTCTCAATGCCGTTGTTTGGGAAGATCTGCCATAACTCCTTCCTAGGGTGTAGAGCTTCTACATCCTCCCAAGCACTATAAGCAGCTGCGGTAAAGTTTGTGTCACCCGTCGTAAACAGGTCAAAGACGCAAGAGTGGAAGTAGATGTGCCGGACCTGGAACTTCTCCATACATTTGGCACTGGCACTTTCCAGTGTGAATGCTGATCTAGCTTGAATCGGTGATGAACTTGGCGGACTTTTAACCGTCACTGGGAAACGGAGATGACCGCCTTCATCGATACGTTCACTAGATGGGCAGCCATTCATACACAGCTGTAAGTCCTGGCTCTCCTCGAAAGCCATTGCCAATTCCTCCGGCATGCGAATGGCCAATGTTAGGTAGTTTCCATGCTGCCGTACTATGACAGTTGTCCCAATGTACCTGGCATGCATTTCAACATGCTTTCCACTGGCTTTTTCAACAATCCGCAAGGTTTTAGAGTCTCCATCTCCACCACTTGTTGTGCCATCTACAAATGCTGCAGGCAGGTCATCAGTTACAGCCTGGTAAACCTTCTGATCCGTGCAATCCGGGAAGGATTTAAATATTATGGTTATCTGGAAGAGAACAATAAAAAAAAAATAAGAATTGTAAATTCAAAAGTCACATAAATATTAACACAAAAGTCGTCCAACTTTTACAATACCAAATGGCAGACATCCAACGTGCCTAAAAGTTATAGCTTGCACCCAACTTTTTAAAGCCTTTAACTATTATCATGCTGTTTTATTGTGCTTTAAGTGGAACATAAATGAGAAGAAGCAGCTCCCTGCTTTGTAATGATACACAATGGTTATTATTCACTATTTTTTATCTCAATGCAATTCTGCAGTTCAGGCTTGACTGCATTTTAAGACAGTAATAAAGATATTGAAACTGCCAACATACACAATATGAGATTCACTTGCAAGATCTACTCTACCATAAAAGCAATTAAGATTTTCCAAAATAAGCAGATTTACAGTACTTTTTGCTGGACTGCCATTGTTCTGTTATAAGGTATCAAAGTGAGAATATGTATGCTGCCATATTTATTTCCTTTTAAACAAGACCAGTTTCCTGGCATCCCTGCTGATCTATTTGGCTGCAATAGTGTCTGAATCACACCAGAAAAAAGCATGCAGCTAATAGTCAGATTTGACAATAATGTCAGGAACACCTGATCGGCATATGCTTGTTCAGGGTCATTGGCTAAAAGTATTAGAGGAAGAGGTTCAGTACGATAGCCAGGCAACTGGTATTGCTTAAAAGGAAAGAATTAGGGCAGCCTCCAAATACCTCTCGTTACAGTTGTCCCTTAAGTCAGCTCTCAGACCCTTGCTGTCCGGAGAAGGGATCTCTGCTACACTGAATAAGCAGTCTGTCTCCCATCTCTCAACAGTGAACTCTAATGGCAGGATGTATAAGTGACTGAGCTTGTGGCTGCTACACCCTTCATACACTGTAATTCTTTCAGTAGAACACTTGTGAGCCCATCTTTAGTTTTAAATCCACTGTTCTAAGTATTTAAAAAAAAACTAAATAGTTAGTAGTAGTAGACAGTAGTTTTTATGTACAGCAGAACACCACGTTTTTGTTCCGAGTGGCTCTTTAGTTATAATTGTCCACCCCTTGCTGTAAAAAGCTAGTTTGACCCAAGCCAGTCCACAAGTCACACCAAGGCCTCGATTCATAAAGCATTCCCGCATTCGGAAATGCTGAAAACTGCTCACTTTACCGACCACACAGCAAAATCTGTATTCATAAAGGCTTTTTCCGCATGAAAAGCCGACATTCGCGAGCAGAGTGATGAATCACCGCCTTGCGCGGTGATTATCATAGCAAAAGTAACAAGTAGTCAATTCATAAAGATTAGAGGTAGCGGTATGCGGACGGGTATTACCGCTACCTCTGATGTGGCGAGAAGCGTGCGGAATACAGTGCAGTGAATGGGACAGACCTCCCAAGCAGCTGCAGAGAGAACACCGCACGGAGGGATTCCGCCTGCTTCACCTGTTTCCGCATGTCTCCTGACAGCCTAACGCCTGCCTACAGCGGAATATCTCCGCACGCCTGTCACAACTAGCAAAATTTTTATGAATTACCACCCTGAAGGCGGAAATACCGACAGCGGTGTTTCCCCGCTCGACTTTACCTTACCGACAGCACTTTTATGAATCGAGGCCTAACAGTGCAGGTTTAACAGGAACCTTCATATACGCAGGTACCCACATTCATGATATGGCAATATAAGACACCTGTATGAATATGGATATGTATTGCTGATAAAACAAGACCTGCTGGTGAGAATTGAGAAGGGGCTGTATCCACACATCTGTCACATGGGCAACCAGTGCCGCAACATGTCTGAGACACTCGCATCATTTCTGAACAGATTCCACACCCAGTTGATAAGTAACTGATGGCTGTCAGCAGTTTTGAGGATCTTCAGTGATTTGGTTCCAATGTAAAATCAATTGTTCCCTACATGTTACATACTGTAGAAACCGGTCTCTGCAGCATACTGAAGCCTCAGACATGTTGTGGTGACATAACAGTGGTAGGGCCACCTGTATTTGATCATGCAGACAAACATTCGAAAATGCAACAGCTAAAGTGAAGTACATCTGGTAGAAAGCTAAAATCCACCCTAAAAACAACACTGAAAACAGACAAACCATGTCTGAACCATTGTTCATGGGATGCGTTACTGTTTAAGTGTACCTGAGACGAGAAGCGTCTGAGGTGCCACACTTACCTGGGGCTTCCTTAAAGGGAAGGTTCAGGGACTATCTAAAAAAAATAAAAATCCATTTCCACTTACCTGGGGCTTCCTCCAGCCCGTGGCAGGCAGGAGGTGCCCTCGGCGCCGCTCCGCAGGCTCCCGGTGGTCTCCGGTGGCCGACCCGACCTGGCCAGGCCGGCGGCCAGGTCGGGCCTCTTCTGCGCTCCATGGTGCGTTCCAGTACAGCCCGGAGGACGTCCGATGACGTCAGCGCGCCGGCGTGGAACGCACCATGGAGCGCAGAAGAGGCCCGACCTGGCCGCCGGCCTGGCCAGGTCGGGTCGGCCACCGGGAGCCTGCGGAGCGGCGCCGAGGGCACCTCCTGCCTGCCACGGGCTGGAGGAAGCCCCAGGTAAGTGGAAATGGATTTTTATTTTTTTTAGATAGTCCCTGAACCTTCCCTTTAAGCCCCCTTTAAAGGGAAGGTCAGATCAGCTGGAAAAAAGAAAACGACATTTACTTAGCCGGTTCTTCCTCCAGCCCCAATGTCCCTCGCCGCAGTTCCGCACTCAGCCTCTGGCTCCCGGTCCCCTCTGCCGCCGAGGATGACCTCGCCAGGAGCGCCACTGTCAATCACTCGCATGTGGTGTGTACTGTGCAGGCGCAGAACTACTGCACCTGCATAGTACATTCCACACCACGTGCGAGTGATTGACAGCGTCGCTCGCCCAGGCGCAGTAGAGGACGACCTGGCAAGGAGGTACCCTGCAGAGGAGGGGACTGGGAGTGAAGAGCTGCGGCAAGGGACATAGCGGCTGCTAGGGGCTGGAGGAAGCCCCAAGTAAATATTTTTTTCAGCTGCTCGGACCTTCACTTTAAGGCATATCGTCCATTGCTGTCTCCCTGGGTGGCCTGTCACTTGCAATTTAGCCCGAAAGCTCAGCCAAGTCACACTTCGAGCATGCGCAGGCCAGCCAGGTGCACTACCCATTTTGTTCCCGTGGCTGGCATGCATCACACCAAGAAGGCAGTGCAGAACAGGCAATCTGGAAATGTTAAAACTATTAAAGTAATACAAGTACTGAGGTGGTCACATGACTGCTCGCATAAAAAAATTAATGTACCGAGGGTTCTTTGCTAACCTTAAAAAAATACAGTGGTTAGATACAGATTCTCCATGATACTTAAAAGGTACATAAAGACATAAAACTGTTTACAGTCAAAATGACCCTTTACCATACCCTATATACTGCATCTGGATTATGTGGGTGACAGGCAAACAGCCAAGAAACACATCATCAGTTAGTTGCTCTGTACCTGAGCATCTCCTCTCTCACCATCACTGCCTGGGAGCAGAGAGTCGGCCAAGACTAAATTAATGACCATTTCGGGAGACGTCCATACGGGGCTCAACTTTTTCTGATGACAGGCTGGAGTAACAATGCACTGTCAGGATTCTCCTGGTTCTACGGTTAGTGACATCATGATTTGCAAGATGGTAGCCGCCATGCTGGCAGGCAAAAAAAAAAAAAAAAAAATATCTATGGAACAGTGGAAACCTACTGTGGAAAGCATGTCTGATATTTTAAATGCAAATATGGGCGCTACTGAGGCATAGTAGATCGCACTCTTGCTGTGCAGCACTGGGTTCCTGGTTCAATTCTGGGCTAGGAAACTATCTACAAGGAGTTTCCTCCAGGGATTCCAGTTTTTTCTCAGGTGCTCTTAAAGGGAAGTTAATTAACGTATATGTATGTTCCTAAGGTAAAAATGACAGTCTGTCCAGGCAGGCGATCACTCTTTTTTAACCTGTTGTAATTTTGTACCGTTAAATAAAGTGTTCCTGAATCGAGTGACGGAATGCGTTCTACTTTTTTGATGGCTGCCGAGCTGGACGGAGGTCTAGGCAAAGCAGATGGAGAATTCAGAAGCGCTTTGGCAGTTTTCAGAAACATGGCCGTAGCCGCGTTCCTGAGGAAGGGGACACCCCCCCCCAAATCCGTCATCACTAGGAGGCTCTATCATTTTTATCTTAGGTAGTCTTTAAAGGGATCCAAGCAGCTCCTGGCTTCAAATAGCTGCAAGGGCTGCCATTTTTCAGAAGCTCAACCCCTGCTATTTTACAACTAGCATTGTCCAGGCTAGGTGTGAAATTCTTCAACTGTAACTGATGTTTTCTGTTTGAAGTACAATGGGGGTTTGTTTGTCGTCAATTAAGTCTAATGAGGTGATTTCTTATCTGTGTTCCACCATCTCCTGCTCAGCGACCTCAGGTCCTTTAGGGACAGACAAAGTGGCTATTTTAACTCTTAGATGTAAAAAAATGAGTTAAAGTGAAAGTTTTTTTAAATAATAAACCACATTTTTAGAATGCATTTTTAATTTGCTATAGAGCTGCCCTGGGTGTTAAAAATGATGCTCGGTTCACTTTAAAATTGACCTCAGACCATGATGTACATATGACAATAGTGGGGATTAGATTGTGGGCCCCTCTGAGAGATGGTTATTGACTAATCTATATGCTATGTACAGCCCTGCAGAATATGTCAGCACTGTATGAAAATACAAGATACATAAGAATATCACATCAGATTGAAGCATGCATTGAGTAAGTTTGTACAGTAAAAACAACAAGAAGAGAAACAACTGAAAGCGTGTGGGCACCTCAGAACTTTTTGCCTGCCAAGTTAATATACAGAACAGCAGCTTACAAGGTCTCTGAACTCAAAAAGGACAAGACCAGCAACATCTGACTCCAGTGTACTCCTCACCTGTGAGAGTGAAGTGAACTTGCAGAAGCAGTAATAATGAGAGACAAATGACAGGTCTCTCCATTTAATAGGTACCTTAGGCAACCCGCAATCATAACATTAGCACAGTAAATTAGAGCATCAACCCTTCTCACAAAGCTAAGCAATTTGTCTGTTTGACAGCCATGACTCATAAAAGTCTCTGACTTGTGCAGCTCCCACTGAAACGTACCTTGCCAAAAAGCAGCAGGACTCATGTTTCAACATAGGTGCTTTCAGTTTTACATATTAAAAGAAAATGAGCAATCTCCTCCTAATTTAAAATGATTTCTCCCACAACAGAACAATTAGTTCCCGCTGCTGGCTGCCACTTTCCAGATCCCAGGTTCGGACTTTACATGGATTCAGGGGGTAAGTCACAAGTATGAGCAAATATCACATATACAGAGATTTTACAATATGAATGGTATTCTAATTAGGTGGGGGAGGGGGGGGGGGGGGTCACATATTGTTAAATATGTCTATACACTAAAGCTAGGTTCCCATACACTGATGGATCAGGAATCTCTGCCGATGAACGATCATTCCCCGATCCATTTGTCATAATCGGAAAAACGAAAAACCGACCACAATTGATAAACAATCGGTCTAATTTTAAGCTTAAATCGATTGACTCGCAAGAATCTGAATGATCGGTTGGGTTGTGATCCGTCATGACGGTTGTTTAAAACAAACGACCATTGTGGTTAGTCAGACGTTGGTTAACGATGTCTGATATCGTGAAAATGAATGTGTGTTGCAAAAATTAAAAAAAAAATCAGCTAAAAAATCAGCTCAAAAATCTTGCCGTGGGTATGGACCTTAAAGCGGATCCGAGATGAAAAACTAACTATAACAAGTAACTTGTCTATATATCTTATCTAAAGTTTAGATAGTTTACACAGCATATCTATCTGCAAACAGCTTCAACAGTTTATGATTATTTCTTTCTGTGAAACAAGGAGAGCAGCAATGTTTTGTTTGTCACATTACACAAGGGAAGCTGATCTGTATCTCCAGCCCTCAGCCTATGAAAAGTTCACTCCCCTCTGGCTAGTAACCTCCTCCTCCTGCCCAGACTGAGCTCCCATAAGTCCTTGCTACTAAGGCGCAAAGTGCCAAGGCAGTATGGAGATGCGGTGGACGAGGCTTGTTTAGTTTATAGGGAATTAGAGTATTAAAACAACAACAAAAAAGTATTTGGCTTGAGGAATGCCCTATAAACTATATGAAAAGAACACAATTATGCAATGAGTAACAGTTTAATCTCGGATCCACTCCCTGACAGATTTGACCACTGTGATTTTATTGTTGGAAGACAACGCTTGATCATAATTTAAAATGATTTTTGGCTGAAATCAACAGATATTACTGATCAGACACAATAGACCATTATTATTTTTATTATTTAGTATGTATATAGTGCAGACATCTTCCGCAACGCTGTACAGGTCAACATTTGCAAGGAGTTTGTATGTTCTCCCCGTCTGCATGGGTTTCCTCCAGGTACTCTGGTTTCCTCCCACATCCCAAAAACATACAGATAAATTAATTGGCTTCCCCCTAAAATTGGCCCTAGATTACGATACATACACTACACGATACATACATAGACATAGGACTATGGTAGGGGTTAGATTGTGAGCTCCTCTGAGGGGCAGCTAAGTGACAAGACAATATACTCTGTACAGCGCTGCGTAATATGCCGGCGCTATATAAATACTAAATAATAATGACAAGACAAGACAAGACAAATAACATTTATATTGCGCTTTTCTCCTTGCGGACTCAAAGCGCCAGAGCTGCAGCCACTAGGGCGCGCTCTATTGGCAGTAGCAGTGTAAGGGAGACTTGCCAAAGGTCTCCTACTGAATTAGTGCTGGCTTACTGAACAGGCAGAGCCGAGATTCGAACCCTGGTCTCCTGTGTCAGAGGCAGAGCCCTTAACCATTACACCATCAGCCAACCAATAATAGAGTATATATTGTCTTGTCACTTAACTGTCCCTCTGAGGGGCTCACAATCTAATCCCTACCATAGTCTTATGTCTATGTATGTATGGTGTAGTGTATGTATCGTAGTCTAGGGCCAATTTAGGGGGAAGCCTATCTTATGTTATGTTACTTATCTGTATGTTTTTGGGATGTGGGAGGAAACCGGAGTACCCGGAGGAAACCCACGCAGACACGGGGACAACATACAAACTCCTTGCAGATGTTGACCTGGCTGGGATTCGAACCAGGGACCGAGGGCTGCAAGGCGGGAGCGCTAACCACTACCCCACCATGGCCAAGCAGGTGATGGTGTCTGAAGAGCTTCGGCAGAGCTCGAAAACACGGCCACGACTGCTTTCCCGAAGAGGGAGGCAAAGCGTCACCTGTGTCCAAACTATGGCATGACAGGCTCTTTATCGTATGAGGCTGGGTACCCGGCAGGCTAACAGTGCGAGCCAAGGCAGTACAGATGCATCACTAGTCTCTAGGCAAACCATGATTAATTAACCCAATATAGGTTTTCTAGATTATTATTTACTATCTATATATCACCAAAATCTTCAGCAGCGCTGGACGGAGTATATAGTCTTGTCAGTAACTGTCCAGAGGAGCTCACAATCTAATCCCTACCATAGTCATATGTCTAAGTATGTATCGTGTAGTGTATGTATCTTAGTCCAGGGCCAATTTTTTGAGGGAAGCCAATTAACTTATCTGTATGTCTTTAGGATGTGGGAGGAAACCAGAGTACCCGGAGTAAACCCACAGAGACAGCGAGAAGATAAAAACTCCATGCAGATACGAACCAGGGACCCAGCGCTCGCTGCAAGGCAAGAGTGCCAACCACTATGCCACCATTCTTCCCTAGATCACGAAAGATCTCGCCTTTGAAGATTATTGAATATCCTTGGAGATGCTGTAGTAAATTAGGCCTACTGGTGGCCTCGTTCACCTCGTGATGCATGCAGGAACAACTGGTGCCCAGTGCCAACATTCTGGAAGCACCTACTCCTATCCTGCACTCAAGATCCCACACGCACTTAGGCATGTCCTGACTATAGACTAGCATACATCTCACTGTGCACTACTGAACTGAGAGAGACAATCAGTTCCTGCCTTCAGCTAAACACCTAAACAGTGTCTGCCCCTGTGCGTTAGATGTTCAGGAATTTGGCACGACCACCCCCACCCCCCAATAAGTCATTTATTATTAATAAACAGAAATGCTGTAACATCAATGCTTATGTTAAGCTTCTTTCCCGGATGAGCTGCTGCACTCATCCATATTTAAACAACTTGCTCCTTGGCTTTTTACCAGCTGTGAAAACAGCAACATCAAGGTAAGGATCAGCATTCCAGACCTCCCTACAATGTGAAATACAGCAACTAATGTGCGACAGAGCTCTCCTAGTCATGTGACCCAAGTGAGAACATCGCAGTGTATACACTGGTTTATTTCAGAATCGATGGCTTACACTGTGTAGTTTCACCAACAAGAGTACTGCAAACCCAGCAGCAACGCTCAGCAACTAACAAAGGGAAAAACAGGTACCAACTGCGCCTATGGCACAGACAGTCTTATTTATGCATTCCAGGCAAGTGGCAATCTAGGCTGTCACAGACAGAGGGAAAAAAGTACCCATAAAGATAACATCCAAGTGAGTCATATTTAATAAGCTTAATAATAATAGGGTTAATAATATTTTGGGATAAGCTTAGTTTCTGTGTTTCACAATTCTTGCTATGTGTGTGCTGCCTATACTGTCTCTCCACACTTTCATTTTACGCCACCAACATGAGGCATTACTTAAAGGGAACCTGTAGTGAGTAAAATTTAAAATAAAAACATTAGGTAACTTCAAATGAACATTACACAGTTACCTCGCCATCAGTCCCTCTCAGAAGCTCACCATTTTCTTCTGACAATGATCCCTTCCAGTTCTAACAACATTTTGTCAGAACTGAAATATATCAGTTGCTGTCAGTTACAGCTGAGAGGAGAACTGATGTGTCCATGTTTCCCTATGGCTCAAGTGGGCGATGTTACAGTTTAACAGTGTGCTGACCAGGAAGCGGTTAGGGGGTAATGGCCATTTTCAAAATGGAGGACGGAGAATTCCATTGATCAGAGGACAAACAGGACGCATGAGAGGAGAAAGAGATTGATAAGTTGACTACACGGGAGGTAAGTATGACTTGTGTATGTTTATTTTGATTTTTAATTTTCAGTTCAGGTTTTCTTTAAAGCACCAGAAAACTGTTATAGGTGCTTGGCACATGATAGCCAATTATCTCTGCTGAGGGGCTTAGATAACTAAAGCCCCTAAAGGCCCGTACACATGCCGCACTAAAGGCAACGATGGGTCCGTCGTCATCTCCCGCTGGCCGGGTTTTCAGCAGACAGTCTGGCGTGTGTACAGTCTGTCGGCGGACTGATCAGGCTGTTTCTAAACGATCCGCCTGGCGGATCGCTCAGAAACAGCCTCATCAGTCTGCAGACAGACTGTACACACGCCGGACTGTCGCTGGAACTCCCGCCCAGCGGGAGAGGATGACGGACCAGTCGTTGCCTTTAGTACGGCATGTGTACGGGCCTATACACCCGCTTAACAGCGGTTTTATGCAGCACAATTATCAAACAACATTTGTTGTGAAACAAGTTGAAACAACCGAAGTAAAAAAAAAAAAAAAAAAGTTGTTTGTTATTGTTCAAACATCTGATAAGACGTCAATCCAACTGTTAAATTGATGTCTTATCAGTTGTTTGAACAATAGCAAACAACTTTTTTTTTTTTTTTTTTTGGGTTTCACAACAAAGTGCTGCATAAAAGACCGCTGTTGAGCGTGTATTGGGCTTAAAGGACACATCCAAGGAAATTACAAATAAAAAAAAATCCACTTACCTCAGGCCCCTGCCAGACGTCCTGTGCCCACGCCGCAACTCGCGCTGGGTCCCCTCTGGCGCAAGATGCCGACTGCCCCTGCGGCTCTCAGAGTCGCACTGACGTCATCCGGACTGTACTGCGCAAGTGAAGTAGTTCTGCGCCTGCGCAGAACAGCCCAGGTGACGTCAGTGCGACAATGAGCCGCACAGTGGAATGCAAGAAGATGCCGACCTGGCGGGTCGGCCTCTGCATCGGAGGGGACCGGGAGCCAACGGCGTCCCGGTGAAATGCTTTTCTGCAAGTGTGCAAATCAGCATTTGATAGCATTCAGCAGCTTTCTGCGGGGATCTGCGTTTTTCACCCCCGCAGGGGGACATGGAGACGAGGCAGGAAGCGATCGCTGAAATCTGCATGTTGCTTCGAGTATTGGCTCAAACGACTGTAAATATAGGGATAGATCCATGGCATTCAAGCAAACAATGGTAAAAGTACGGAACAGGTGCAGCCATTCAATTGAATGGGCAGCACTTAACTGATGAGTGTCGCGCCTGGCGGAAAACAAGCCGCAATCGCCCGTGTGAACTAACCCCAAAAACTGGATTTTGGTTTCTTTTTTTTTTTTTTTTTTAGCAATTAAGTAAAGGAATTGGATGAGTGGATGGAGTTCAATTTACTGACTTCCTATTTTAAAATACATTCAGCTAAGCAAGAATAAAGGGTTATGGCATATGTATAAAGATTAGGTAAAGGCAGAGATAATTCTGTCTGAAGTTCACTCCTAGTAAATCAGGTGCTGCAGTCACGTCACAATGTTCTGCTGTATGCAAGTAAGAGCTGCTTCACACGGGTTTCTGCGTGGTGTTCACCCACCATGCAACAAAAGCGTGAATGGAAGCAGTTCTACAATGGTACTGGCTTTTCCCGTCGTGTGCATAAATGCAGAGACAGAGCCTGTTGTCTCATACATAGCGTCCAGTTTCAGCTACGTTCGGCAGTTCTAAATCCCCCTATTAGAGTCAAAACGTGATGACATAATGCCAGGAACCGCCACCAGGCACTGGCTATGTGAACTGGTCCTTAAACATATTTTTATTGATTAGATGTGAAAACATCTTCTGTGAGAAAACTCAGGAGAGAAGTTAATTGAATGAGGGCCTGTTCCTGTGTCAGGGAAAGGTTTCTGGTCACAAAAGGTGTATGTACTTAAAAAAACAAAAACAAAGGAGTTTTGAAAGAATCTAGCCAACAGGGACAACACAAAGCACATAAAACTGTCATTGGTTCTAATACCTATTTATTCTAGTTTTCGTGCTTTGAGTGGAGTTTGGTTTTAAGGCTCATACAAACTAAGCGATTTTTCTGTCATATTTTTTGCTAACAATTTGATGAACTTTTGTTAAATGAAGTTGCGAGATATTGAGAACAAACAATGTACAACGTTGCATGCCACCAGCAGCAATCGTTCGTTTTTGAACAGCTGACATGTCCGATTAAGTTGTGTAGGATCATTCTGATCCTCCTTGACTTTTGCGGGTACTACCACAATTGTGTAAATGATCATTAACATGAACATTCTTTTATGCTGTCGCACACAACATTTGTACAAACAGCACGCATATTTTGTTGCCCGGTGGATCGGGGAACAATTGTTCGTCGGTGGTGATCCCTGACACATTTGCCCATAATCTGCCAGTGGGTACTTCGCTTTAGCCTATGACTGGGTTTAGGCAGTCCAGCTTCCTGTCCCAGTGCTGGAGAGGATGGTAAACTATTTGCACTGAAGGCAAAACATCTATAAAAACAAACATCTGGGTGGTTTGTATTGAAGTTTCTGCACCATTAAGAAGATCTTTCTAACTTCCTTCTAAATACCAGACAGCAATGGTACTTACCAGATGTTCCTCCCCTCCCCCACTCTTTGTAAAAAGAAAAAAATGGCAGTAGTATTAATTTAATCTAAACCAAACAGAGAGACATTTTTCCACAGGCCAAGTGGGTGCAGCGGCCGTATATACACACACATGCCGGGAAAGAGAGGCTTTCCGTAAATAGAACTGTTACTTTGGCACATGAAGGAAACATTTTACTAATCTCTCATATTTGTCAGTTTAGCACCATTGATATTGCTATCTGCGTGGGGTTTAAGTGATTTCTTCAACTGACTGAGAAAGGAAAGACATAAAAATAAAGCACAGTGTTTACAAGGGAACAGAGAGGGAGAAAGTTTCGATTGAAAGACGTTAGAAAACACTGTGGAAAGTTTATGCAAAAGGTCTTAGACACAGATGAAAACGGCTGCAATCTCAGCACTCAAGTGTCGCTACAACATGACGGTAGCCCTATCTCTGCATTGGGATGTACACCGCTGATCAATATCACTACATTTTCCTCACCTTCCTAAAAACACAGTGATAAGAGGCAACTTCCCTTCAGCCTGTGATTACAAATAACAGCATACCAGTGTACCACAATAGTGTATCCAGCAAGACCCTTCCTTAATGCTGGGAATACACGGTTCGTTTGAAATTATCAATCGAGCCGCTGATGGCTCGATTGATAATTTCCGACTTGTCAGATACCCCGCCGAATCGATCCGGGCGGCCACGGGGACGCGCCGGCATTGAGCCGCTGGCTCGATTCCGGCGAATCATCGGCCCATGTATTCCAAGCATAAGGGCTAGATCACACTGAGGGCTTTGGGAAGTGTTTTGTGGATTGCTGGCAAAAAGTTTTTTTTTTTTTTTTTTTTTTAATTGTACAGGAAAGCGATTTAACCGCAAATCACTAGGGTTTTGAAAAACCACTAGTCCTATTGTAGTCTATGGCGGTGTTCTCACTGCCTCGATTGCGGGTGTTTTGCAATTATCACTAATCGCAAACACGTTACCTGCATCGGTTTGCTGGCGATTCTGGAGTGATCGCGATTAGCATGTATAGAATCATAATTGCTCCCAAAACGCTATTTTGTCCAGTGATTTTTCTGCGTTTATCGCGGATAAATCACGCCCGCAAAATGCTAGTGGTAATTGCTAGCGTTTTGAGATTCCTAGTGTGAATGAGCCCTAAGGAATGATTGTGTTTTGTGATTCTATAACATTGAAATGCAATCGCACCAAATATGCTGCATGCATCATCAGCAAATGGTTAATCACTGCACTTTAGCTACAATGTGAACACTACCATTGACTTGCATTAGCAGCAGCATTTTGGTGATTGCCAGTGATCAGGAAATCGCTGAAAAAAAATCGCCCAGTGTGAACTAGCCCTTATGCCTGGTACACACCATGCAATTTCCCATCAGATTGGTGGGGTGAATCAATTTCCAATTGTATTTTTGACCGATCGGATCTTTCAGAAATGATTGATTCGACCCAACAATCTGATGGGAAATGACATGGTGTGTACCAGGGCATTAGGGTTCCTCCACACTGCATGCACTTCGATCCAATTTTCAAAGCACATGCGGTTACCTATAAGAAGGGCACCATGATTAACATAGTAATCACGGTGTCCTGTACTGAGTGGTATGAACTGATTTTAACCTAATGGCAAAAGTAGTGCATGCTGCATTTTGCCTGCATTTGCGATTAGGTTAAATCAATGGGAGTGCATGCAAATGTAGTGCTGTGTAATGTGAAATATGATTTACCATTCGGAAAAGTTCCAGCTGTCTCTCCACGTCGTGAAATGCAATCCACGCATGCTGATCGAACCCATAAATCGCTGCGCACGAGCTGAAAAGCAGGATTGCAGCGCACCGCGATTTTCATGGTTACCCCTACTTGCACTATCTGCGCATGCAAACTTGCATCAAAACACATGGTATTAAAAGTATATGGGATAGTTTTGATACCGTGCAAAGTTTTTGCAGGTGTGAAAAAACAGCATGCAGCAATTTTCCAGATGTGGTTGCGTATGATAATATATTTACACGGAAAAAGCATGTGTAGTTAGGTGTAGGTTTTTTTCACTTGCAATTTTTAGACGAAACCCACAGAGAAGGATAGTGCCGAATGTAGATAGTAGGAAAGTGCACAACAAAAAAACCACCAAAAAACAGCATGTTTTTATTTATTTTTTTACTATGTGCGATTTGCCACCACAGTGGACATAAGGCTTTGATGTGAGAGAGAGTATTAGAGGTTTTACAGCTATCTTTGTCCCCACTGGTGAAGATTTGCCCTCATTTCTAGTTCCTGGTGAGTGAGGAACTAGGGAGTGAGAAGAATGTTCTCAGTGGAGACAGCAGAAAAAAACCTCTTTGATGTTATAATAACTTTACACTTTCCTAAAGTTGTATCTTACTATTTATGTATCCCCTGATTTTCACCTGAATTCCCTTTTTCTGGATAACTTCACCAAACTAAATCCAAAAGAAAAAAAAAAATACATAGTTTTAAACCTCTGTCACACTATTCAAAACTAAAAGGAAAAATTCTGACAGAAGTTTTACTTTAAAGTACGCCTAAAGGGAGAGGTATATGGAGGCTGCCATATTCATTTTCTTTTAAAGGGAAGGTCCAAGCAAAATAAAAAAATGAGTTTCACTTACCTGGGGCTTCTCCCAGCCCCATGCAGCCATCCTGTGCTCTCGTAGTCACTCACTGCTGCTCCAGTCCCCGGCTGGCAGCTTGCCGACCTCGGAGGTCGGCGGGACGCATTGCGTACATTTTTACGCATTCCCGCTAGTGCAGGAACATTAACACATACATTTTTACGCATTACTAGTTCAATGCGTAAATTTTTACGCATTGAACCAGTAATGCGTAAAAATGTATGTGTTAATGTTCCTGCACTAGCGGGAATGCGTAAAAATGTACGCAATGCGTCCTGCCGACCTCCGAGGTCAGCATGCTGCCAGCGGGGGACTGGAGCAGCAGTGAGTGACTACGACAGCACAGGATGGCTGCAGGGGGCTGGGAGAAGCCCCAGGTAAGTGAAACTCTTTTTTATTTTGCTTGAACCCTCCCTTTAAACAATACCAGTTGCCTGGTAATCCTGCTGATCATTCTGGAATCAGTGTCTGAATCGCACTCTAGAAACAAGCATGCAGCTAATCCAGTCAGACTACAGTCACAAACATCTGATTTGCATGCTTGTTTTGGATCTATGGCTAAAAGTATTAAAGGCATAGGATTAGCAGGATTGCTAGGTAAAGTGCATTATTTAAAAGAAACTACATAGGTCGTCCTGTTAACTCCAGATGTGCTTTACTAAATTGGGTTCCGGTCATCAATATCATCATACTTGAAAGATTGCCCACCGTCACCAGAAGGTGATCAACAGAAATTCTTCAGCAATATCAGCTGTGATGTTTTCATGTTCTCTGCCTCAGATTCCTTGTGTGGGGTTCCTGGGTAGGAATTCAGCCTCGTTTTGAAGATGGCCCCTTGCTGTACTACGCCTGCAAATACAGAACTATGCCCCCGTGGCCCCTCAATGATGGATGTGAGACACTTTTCCATACTTTCATTTCAGTATTAGAAAAAGGGAAAAAAGGATGATGCCTCATATGCAAAGGCCCATGATTTTCACAATATTATAAGCTCACAAGTTTCAGCACTGTAACGGAGCTCAGTGAAAGCAAATCCTATAACAAAGTTGTAGACATGTTGGCCCTGGTCATTAAATATCAGGAAATGTCTTCTCCATCTGGCCACGATTACCATACTGGAGAAGTGATCAACAAGTTCCAATGAATGTCTTTTTTCTGTAATTACTTACACATCACAATGGGGTTAGGAAGCCAGCTGTAAAGCCTAAGAACTGTTGTTTGCCAGGCTGATTAGAAAAAGCTCATTTTCTGCAATTAGAATCATTAGTAGGACATCTGTTCATATGTTACCATTAGCATTCCATGTAATGTAATCAGTCCATCAAGCAGGGAAAACTAAAATGGGGGGAGATACAGAGTGAGTGTGTGCGCGGACACACACACACACACACACACACACACACACACACACACACACACACACACACACACACACACACACACACACACACACACACACACACACACACACACACACACACACACACACACACACACACACACACACACACACACACCGAGTGTGAGAATAAGAGATGTAATAGATGTGTGAACAGTGGCTGCATAGTGCGTTTATAACTCACTAAAGCACAGTGCAGCCACACACCCACATTACTTGTCACAGTGGTAATAAAACTTGAAAACGAATGTCGAACTGTGTCATGTGGTTTACATAACCCATTCAGCTTTATGCAGGTTTAATTTCCATTAAAAAGTGGTTAAAAATTGGTTGCTGTTGGGTCTTGCCAACTAGTAAATAAAATCATGCTAAGGGTTTAAAAAACAAAAAACAAACAAACGTATTGCTCTGGAATATAAGAAAAACAAAAGTTTGCTTTCCTAAAACAGAAAGAATTTGCGATAATTCAGGTTAGAGTGAGCTTGAGATGTCTCCCAGGCACCACTGCTGAATATATGCAAATTAACCATTGTACCCTTAGAAGCTAAACACACCTCCAGAACCACTGGAATGCAATGATGTGTCAGCTTGTTAATGTGTACAGAGCCATAATAATCCAACATGCATACAGGCTGTTTCGGATTGTTTGATCCTCGTCAGTGCATGGCATGGATTAATTTGGCTCTATGGAGTAGGGCTTGTAAATCCGAGAGGCACAGACTAACCAGCAAGCTCATGGTGACCCAGAACTCATTGGGGTGTGTAAGGGACTACAATGGTCCTAAAAGCCCCCTTACTAAGATGTTAAGAAAAACAAAAGTTTGCTTTCCTAAAACAGAAAGAATTTGCGATAATTCAGGTTAGAGTGAGCTTGAGATGTCTCCCAGGCACCACTGCTGAATATATGCAAATTAACCATTGTAACCATAATTTGCATATATTCAGCAGTGGTGCCTGGGAGACATCTCAAGCTCACTCTAACCTGAATTATCGCAAATTCTTTCTGTTTTAGGAAAGCAAACTTTTGTTTTTCTTAACATCTTAGTAAGGGGGCTTTTAGGACCATTGTAGTCCCTTACACACCCCAATGAGTTCTGGGTCACCATGAGCTTGCTAGTTAGTCTGTGCCTCTCGGATTTACAAGCCCTACTCCATAGAGCCAAATTAATCCATGCCATGCACTGATGAGGATCAAACAATCCGAAACAGCCTGTATGCATGTTGGATTATTATGGCTCTGTACACATTAACAAGCTGACACATCATTGCATTCCAGCGGTTCTGGAGGTGTGTTTAGCTTCTAAGGGTACAATGGTTAATTTGCATATATTCAGCAGTGGTGCCTGGGAGACATCTCGAGCTCACTTTAACCTGAATTATCGCAAATTCTTTCTGTTTTAGGAAAGCAAACTTTTGTTTTTCTTAACATCTTAGTAAGGGGGCTTTTAGGACCATTGTAGTCCCTTACACACCCCAATGAGTTCTGGGTCACCATGAGCTTGCTGGTTAGTCTGTGCCTCTGGAATATAAGACGCACCTAGGTTTAGAGGGGAAAAAAAAAATGTATACAGTATATTCTAAACCTGGTGCGTCCATGTTCCAGGAGCGTCTTGTACATGTTCTCTCCCATTGTTTTCCTGTGTTCACTGTGTCCCTTCCTGTCCTCCTGTGTGTGTGTGTGTGTGTGTGTGTCATCCATACCTGCCACCCTGTGTGGTCCTCCTGCCCCATGTGTCCCCTCCTGTCCTGTATGTTTCCTCCAGCCCCCTGTGTGGTCCTCCAGTCCCCTTGTGTCCACTCCTGTCCTCCTGTGTGTCTTTGTCCCTTCCTGCCCCCCTTGTGTGCGTTTCCGTGTCCCCTTCAGCCCCATGTGTGGTCCTCCAGTACCTGTATCCCCTCCTGTGTGTATATCTGTGCCCCCTCCTGTGCATGTCCATGTCCTCTTCTGCCCCCCTCCCGTGTGTTCCTCCATTCCAGTCCCATCCTGTCCTCTGTCCATGCCCCCCCCCCCCCCCCCGCATGCCTCCACTCCCCCTTTGTAACAATTACGGCAGAGTAATTCACCTTCCTATGGATTCAAGTGCTGTGTGGTCCCCCGCCTCCAGCATGTCAGCACTACACCTGTAAAAGAAAAGTTAGCGGCAGAGTGGCTCACCTACCCAATGGCGGCGATCTGCAGACATCTCGCGTACCGCGCGTCTTTCCTAGTGACGGCTCCTGTTAATGACTCATTGAATCATTAACAGGCTCCTGTTAAAGAGACACTGAAGTATCTTAAAAATCAGCTTTTTATTACAAAACCCTGTGTAACATTACTGTCCTAACTAAAACGCCGCATCCCCGCGGCTGTAATCTAATTAAATCCCCCCTAACTTCCCCTCCCTCTTCTCTGCAAAATCCCCTCGCATCTATCAGTGGCAGATCTCCACCTCTCCCCCCACCCCTCTCAGTGAAGGAAGACTGAGAGGGGCGGGGGAGAGGCAGCGATCCGGGCTGAAAGACGCGCTGAGAGGCAGAGCTGCAGCTCATAGCTCTGCCTCTCACGGAAGCACTGCCCGGATTGCCCCCCCCCCCCCCGGCGAGTTTGGGGGGGATTTAGTTAGATTACAGCGGCAGGGATGCGGTGGTTTAGGTAGGGCAATAATGTGACACAGGATTTTGTAATAAAAAGAGGATTTTTAAGAGACTTCAGAGTCTCTTTAATGATTCAATTTCCCATGACTCAATGAGTCATTAACAGTAGCCATCACTAGGGGAAGCTGCGTGGCTCCCCCTAGTGACGGCGCCTGTTAAAGTGAACTGACCACATTCTCTTTCACTTGAATCCCTCCTGACATAGAATCTGCCATGTTCCCCCCTCCCCTTCTCACATTCCTTATTTACAGAAGTCAGAGATGCTATCTTGACACATTGACACACACACCCTGGCTTTGAAAAGACACTCCTAATTATTCACCCCCTTTGTTGATGAAAGGCTTTGTTTACCTCTTGGTAATTAGCGCAATAAAACAATTAGAGGTTCCTGAACTCTCTGCGGCTGGGGACGGTCGGCAGGCCTGCTCAAACAGGCCAATTTAACAACTTTGAATGTAAAATACAAGGTAAAATTAAAGTTTATTTTAATAATGAAACAGATAGTCGGCATACATTTTTCATGTGCTATAGAAATGTCCTGAGTGAAAAAAAGGTGCTCGGTTCACTTTAATGATTCAATGAGTCAAGGGGAAGCAGAGACATGCAGGGGGCAGGTGGACCACACAGGGGGACAAGGCAGGGAGCCCCCGACAATGCGGAAGATCGGCGGTTCGTATAGGCGGGCGTTCTGAAGTCGGGGATTCCCTGCCTTTGGAATATAAGACAATAAGACATGGGAACTTTTTCTCCCCATTTTTGGGGGAGAACAAGTGCACCTTATATTCTGAAAAATACAGTAAATACAGTAGGATCTCATAGTAAACTCTCATATAATAAACAGTCCTCAGGTCCCTGCAAATGTGTCTGTATAAATATACAATGTATGACCTACTCTGATATAGTAAACGTCTGATATAGTAAACTACTTTTCCTTGTCCGTTGGAGCTTACTATAAAGGGATTGTACTGTACTTACCCAAGCATCCTATAGCGGCTTCTCACGCCATCCTCCAGTCCCCCATTGCAGAGCACAGACCCCCAGATTACCAACAAGGGCCCTTCAGAATAATCACATCAGGCCGCACTCTTCTTCAGGCACGAGCTCCATGCTATTATGTGGGTGCAGCACGGCCCCACTGGTGCCAGAAGAGGGGTACAGCCCCAACAATGTTAAGCAGAGTCCCAGCGAGTGGGGAACCGGAGGACAGCATGGGAAGCCTTATGAGCATCCTTGGGCATTTACTATTAACTTTGTGACCCTTTGTGTACTAATTAAAGAATACACTGTCCCGAAGCTTCCTGCACCCCGGTGCCCCCACATTGTTTTCCCGCTTTTTCACTGCCCCCCCCCCCATAGTATGTCAGCAGTGCCACTCACCATGCCTCAGTCTCTCAAAGTCTCAGCTTCCCAGTGTACCCCACAAAGGCACAATTCATTAAGCTTTTCTTCTGCCTTCAGTAAGGATTTAGAGTTATTTTTCTTACTATCACCTTGGTCATGAAAATTTAGTATTCACTTAGTGATTTACCATATGCAACCCAGTCTAACTGCACTATGAACAGCAACGGTCCTTTTCTTTTACCTCTGCCACAGACTTTGCAATCCACGGATTCTGATTTCTGAAGTTTCACAACACTGTCTCTTTGCTACAAGCTTCTCTAATCTACTCCAGGGGCTTTGGTGTATAGAGTAGCTCCAGTGCAGTAAGGGTCATCGCCTCCAGGAACTGCATAGAGGCCCCACAGCCCTTCAATATAGCTAAGCCAGGTAGTTGCTGAAGAGCAGATTAGAGGAAGACATTAGCAGCAAGCTGGAAGCATTGTAAAGTTATTCTATGGCACAGTGGCGAAATGGGCAGCATGGTGGTGTATTGGATCGCACTCTTGTCCTGCAGCGCCGAGTCCCCGGTTTGAATCCCATCTGCATGAAGTTTCTATGTTCTCACAGTTGGGTTTCCTCCAACACCCCAAAAACATACAAAAAAAAGTTAGTTGGCTTCACACTAAAATTGTCCCTAGACTACGATGGACATAGGACTATGGTAGAGATTAGATTGTTAGCCTCCCTGAGGGACAGTTAGACTATTCGCTTGTCTGCGCTGTACACATATAATAATAATAATAATAATAATAATAATAATAATAATAATAATAAATAGTCTGCAAGACCACTCAACTACAGACCAGTCAACAGAGACCAACCCAATCCACAGCTGGACCCACTGCATGATTAAGTAGCCCAGACTGCCTGCCCCAGGTTGACGGTCAGAATAGCCATATCAAAATCTAGGAAATTGCAAGATAATTCTACAATTGCACTTTACCAGCAACATTCCTGACTGCCCACATACCAGGGAATAATTAACAACAAGCTTTGGTTGCCCAAAGGTTTTGTTTTTTTTAGTGGCCGAGTGTCCAGGTAACCAGAATTAGTCATTTCCTGAGGGAAGGCCTCTTTTAGCTCTGCACTTGGCTACATAAAACTACAGCAATCCTGAGGGTAAAATTATTTTTATATAGAGGACTGCCTGAACTTCAGCTCAGGGCAAACAGCAAATCACCACAGTGGCTGAACAGCTTTACAAATAAGTGTATTTTGCTGACAGTCCAGTGAGAAACATAACCTGACTTTTCTCCTGGTCACTGGGCAATCCCAAAAAGATCAGGACTGATTAAACAGTAGACAACAGCAGTACACAGATGAGTCATCAGTGTGATCTCTTTTCCTATACAGATGCAGACTTTTGGTGTGGGATGAAGCTTTCTCCAGTCAGCAGTGGCCCAACAAAGCCTCACAGCAGCCAGAGATCAAGAGGTGTGCCTCAGACATTTGACTGACTGTGACAAGGGCCCATGAAAGTATCATCTGGCCCGGAAGATCTGCTTCTAACTTGGAGAAGTTAAAGAGATACTGAAGCGGAAAAAAATATATGATATAATGAATTGGTTGTGTACTATGAATAATTGCTAGAAGATTAGCAGCAAAGAAAATATTCTCATTTTTATTTTCAGGTATATAGTGTTTTTCTAACCTTGCATCATTCTATAATATGTGCAGATTACACAACACTCAGCATTCAAAATGATTCTTTCAGAGCAGTCTGTGAACTAATGACCTCTCCTCTGGCAGAGAAAAAGTAAAAATTAACTAACAGTTAAGATAAGAAAAGTCAGATAACAGCCCTCTCCACGACTTTGAAAGTCATAGAGCTTAATGGCTTTTTTGTATAGAGATAACAACTGGAGTTTCTTAACTTTTCCTGTACTGGAAACAATTAGACTGATGTATCTGATCTTAATGTTTTATTTCTTAGCTGTACTACACATACAAATCATAATATCATTTTTTTTTTCGCTTCAGTGTCTCTTTAAATACAAAACAAAAACATAAAAGTCCTACCTTCTCCCTCTTTTTTTTTCCTTATTGCACGGCAGCCCTAATTTTCAGTGGGAGTGTTAGTTTTGTATACAGATATGCTTTGATATTATGCCTTCATTTCAGTGGCAGACTTGCACACAACAAAGGCAGCATAAACACACACACACACACACACACACACACACACACACACACACACACACACACACACACACACACACACACACACACACACACACACACACACACACACACACACACACACACACACACACACACACACACACACACACACACACACACACACACACACACACACACACACACACACACACACACACACACACACACACACACACACACACACACACACACACACACACACACTTCCTATCATGCACTGAATGCATTTCCGCTTTTATGTGCTGTGGATGGAATGGATTTGATTTTGTGTTCAAACACGTCATAAAAGCAATGCTTGAATGCATCCTTAATTGCAGCTTGTCTATAAATTACTCTCAGGCAAAAGATCAATACATTCAAGTATTCTGCAATTCAATTTCCTCTATGCCAACCAAATGGATTGGCTTTCGTTACAATCAGCTAATTAAGAGACTTTAAAGATGGCTATTCCACTATGCAAATAAAGCATATTATAGAACATAAAGGCACCTAAAGATACCTACATACACCATACAATATGCATTTGATGTGACAGTGGCTGTTAGCAGGACAAACTAATCGTTCCAATAGATGCCTTCGATTAATAAATTACATCATGTCCGAATCGCCGTTTGATTGTTTTCTGCTCGATTTCTCATAGAAGAGAATGCAAAAAAAGATAAGAAAACCGAGCGGAAGATAAGAGTATCGAGCAGAGAATCGAATGGTAAATCTATCGTGCGGTGAAATTACCTCAAAAACCGCATCGTGTGTTCCCAGCGTTACATAAGCAAAGCCAGTAATAATGACATTGAATTGGTATTTTGGCATGCTTTTAAAGAGGAACTCCAGTGAAAGTAATGTAGTAAAAAAAGTGCTTCATTTTTTACCATAATTATGTATAAATGATTTAGTCAGTGTTTGCTCATTGTAAAATCTTTCCTCTCCCAGATTCACATTCTGACATGTATTACATGGTGACATTGTTACTGTGGGCAGGTTATGTAGCTGCTCCTAGCTGTTTTGGCTGTTAGAGACAGCTGTAAACAGCTAATTCCTGTCTGTGAACCTTGTTACATTGTGGCAGTTTGCCCAGAGTACCACAGTACTCAGAGCTTCTTGTGGGAGGGGTTTCAGCACAAAATCAGTCATACAGCGCCCCCTGATGGTCTGTTTGTGAAAATCATATTTCTCATGTAAAAATGGGTATCAGCTACTGATTGGGATAAAGTTCAATTCTAGGTTGGAGTTTCTCTTTAAACCCTTATGCCAGGCAGGTACCAGGTAGCAATACCTTATATTTCCATAATCTTTGCCATTCAGTTAAAAGATCACTATAGGGAAAAAAGAAAGCAGTTAAAATCAGACAGAACGGACAGGTTTTTGACTAGTCCATCTCCTCATGAGGCATTCCCAGGGTTTTATTTGTTTTCAAAAGCATTTCCTGAATGGCAATTGCTAAGTCTAACTACCAAAATGGTAATATATAAGCCAGCCTTCCTTCTTGCTTGCACACTATTTTGGCAGTTAGACATAGCAACCTGCCATTTAGGAAATGCTGTTCGACACAAAAAAACCCTGAGAATCCCCATTAGGGGATGGACTAGTCCAAAACCTGTCAGTCCACTATGCCTAGGGAGCTATAATTAGTCAACAGCTGATACCCAATCCCCTGTGTAAAGATGGACAGCAAAGGAAGCAGACTGCATCCAACATGGATGTCTTTTCTTTGGTTTGGATGGGCAAGTGTTATATTCACCTCTCCCAGTTTCTGGGATGTCTTCATCTGCACATTACTGAGCTATAGACTGCAGCCCTCCATATCAGGGCCCTCTGCCATGTCCATAGAGTTCCTGCAAGAGGACATTAGGTCAGGAACTGGTACAGGCTGCACGGTACAACTGAGCCACTGATGCGTGGCTTTTCCCTCTGAACAAGCGGCTCCATGCTACTGCGTGGGGTGGGCTGCCGTGGCAGTGAAGAAGAGGGTCCCAGCAGTGGTGGGCTGCAGGAGGATTGGAGAAGCCTCTGGACTATCATAAAGGCTTCCTTCCTCCTTCTGAGGTAAGTATCTTAAGTGAGCAACTATATAGGACAAAATGACTGAGGATTCTGGGTAATCTTCTGACCAGAAAACACAGTTCTAGCATAGAACCTCCTACACCTCACTGACCTAAACCACATACAAAAATCATGTAACCCATAGATCTCAAATTCTACAAATAAGCCTCTGTCACAGGAAGGTGACATTTCATCATTTGATCCATTTCAGATTGATAATCCTGTTTATTATAAATGCCTGCACAATGTTAATTTGACTTTACAACCAGCGACTTGTAACATTTCCAGGGACCAATGAGGCAGCAGATGGTCTGTGGTGATAGGAACAATTAACTGGCAAACCTCCCAATAAAGGGTTAACATTAAGCAAATTAGCAGCACAAAGTACCTCATTAAATCAAGAGATGAACCAAACATACAACGTCAACACAAATAGCGATGGCATAGCAGGCTAAACATTTCAAGGGGAATATGCATATAAATTACATATGTGTGTGGAAACAAAGGATTAAGGAGGGCACAGTCATTATTTGTGAGGATACAATTTTGTAGCAAAGTCTCAATTTTCACTGTGTCCCTGTTGGAAGCTTTCCTGCTTTGGTCTCCAGAGCTTCTCCATTTTCACGGTGCTGCAAATAGTACGCAGCAGTAATATCACTAATTAGAAGATAGTGTTATCTGCAGACTAGGGAGATGGAAACAGGCTATGAGTGAGGTACTCAGAGGTAAAAAGAGAACCCGTATACAGCAGCTCAAAATGATGCAGAGAGAAACAAAAACATGCACAAGTCACATCTAGAGGAAAAAAAAAATCTAAAAGCATTAGACTCTTAACGTTTCACTGCAATACTGATATTTATGGTTCGTTTTGCCGGATCACAAAAACTGGCAGTCAAACAGACCCTATGTTATTAATAAATCTGTATGTCAGTCAGCAAAGGATCCAATGCAAAAGCATCTGACCAGTATGACTTTTACGGACAGCGGTGTATTTCTTACAGATGACTGTGGTAGAAGTGCATCTATGCCGGACTCCAATCGGAGCACAACGCATCACCGGAGCGAACACTGCACCGTACAATATGGTTGGCTGTTGGTGATCCAACTCGATGTAAACCAAACCTTAAAGGGAACCTTAACTGAACGGGGGGTAAAGAGTTTTACTTACCTGGGGCTATTACCAGCCCCCTGCAGCAGTCCTGTGCCCTCGGCGCCGCTCTGGAATCCTCTGGTCCCCCGCTGTCACTTAGTTTCGTTTTTGACGACTCACCAGTCGCCGGCCGCAATGCGTATTATTGGACGCATTCACCAATGCAATTAGCGCTATTGCGGACCGCAACGCGTACAAAAATACGCGTTGCCGCATATCTACGCGTGCGGAATGCGGCAATGCGTATTTTTCTACGCATTGCGGTCCGCAATAGCGCTAATTGCATTGGTGAATGCGTCCAATAATACGCATGGCGGCCGGCGACTGGTGAGTCGTCAAAAACGAAACTAAGTGACAGCGGGGGACCAGAGGATTCCAGAGCGGCGCCGAGGGCACAGGACTGCTGCAGGGGGCTGGTAATAGCCCCAGGTAAGTGAAACTCTTTACCCCCCGTTCAGTTAAGGTTCCCTTTAAAGTGCACCTGAGATCTCGAGAATGGAAGCATTTATACTTACCTGGGGCTTCCTTCAGCTCCCATTGGGTAGTGGGCTCCCTCACCATCCTCCCGGTCCGCTCCAATACTCCACTGGCTGGCCCGGGAAATTGCTCAGTCTTTCTAAGCCGCACTTTACTGCACATGCTCTGTCCGGCCGCATGCTCCGATTGCACTCCCGTATCCTGACGAGTTCTGCACTAAGTTAGTACTACACAGACACAGAATGCTCCTGGCCGTGGTAGTGCAGCCATGCTGCCCGTGCAGAGTACAGTGCGACTGAGCACTTTAACAGGCTGCCAAGCAGAGGAACGAAGCGGCTCGTGAGGATGGCAAGGGAGACCCCGGTCTAATGTGGGCTGGAGGAATCTCCAGGTAAGTATAAATGTTACCATTCCCAAGGTCTCAGGTTTGCTTAAAAGGTGCAAGGCCAATTGAGTAGTGCACGACAAGAGTTTCCAGGGTAAGGTAGAGGACAATGCACTTGGCCATAAAGTATCTCAAGCCAAAAATATTCATACAAATGAATACTGATCTCAGTGGAAGGAAGCCTCTGGATAGACCACAAGCTTCCTGGATCCGGCACTGGGACCCCCTAAACCTTCGAAAGGTCTCGTCAAATGTGCGAAAATGGCCGCACTGCACAGGCGTTATGTTAATCAACACCAGCATTTTCAGTCTACTTAAGGGTATCATCAATCCATCCCTTCCTTTTATTTATTTATTGTATTTATAAAGCGCCAACATATTACGCAGCGCTGAACATTAATTTAGGTTACAGACAATATTTAGGGGTGACATTCCTTTATCTAACCATCTGTATAAAACAATCCTGTAAAGAGCTGTGTACTTAACAGTCCGGGCAGCACTCTTTTCTGTCAGGTGGCACTCCAGGCCACTGCTAGGATTGTCTAAAGGAAAAAGCAGCCATGTGAGCAGAGTATCATTATGCTTTAGCTGCATTCCACTGCAACATCCTGAGTGGCCACACGGAGTAACGAATTAAAATCTGTGAAAATGCTCTTGGGAAAAAAAACACCCAGGGAAATTCTCCTCCCGTTTCACAGGAAGGTCTGTAGTACAGATATTCCACTGGGCAGGTCACATGACCATTTTTAAACACAAATAAGGCTTGGTGCCTATAAAATTTATAGAGAGCTGCGTGCTGGTGACAGATACATTTTACAGCTGAGCCAGGCTACCGTTCCTATCTGAAAGCTGGATAAAGCTGTGAAACACTTGGCATAAACGGCACTAAAACACACAGATGCCCACAAAGTGAAACATGCAAAGAAGTACATTGTAACAACATGCCTGTTTGCTAAACACAATGCCCAAGTCAGCCAAAGCAGACAGATGCCGCAGTTTACACATAACACACACCTTGCGAGGGCTGCGTGCCCACTCAGCATGAATGCACCATTCAGCTCTCACAAAGAGAGACTTGAAGAAAATACATGTTATTAGCTGCCACGGAGTCTAACCCCTTCCTCACCAGATTGTTATATAACAGATTACTCCGATGAAAGATTAAAAACTCCAACACACAATTTTCCCTGAACTAAAACCTGAACAGTTTCTCTGGAGAAAAACTGAAGTTTAGCATAAAGGATCACATTAAGCAGAACACATGCCAGGTTAATAATGGACAACACAAGCAAGAGTTGGGAGCCAGGGCTATGGAGGAGTCGGTACAAAAATCATTAAATGCAGACTCCTCAGTTGATAAAACCACCAACCCCAACTCCAGGTACCCAAAATTGCCCCGACTCCAAAGCCCTGGTTGGAACCGCTTGTTTTTATTGTGGTTTGCATCACCGTAGGGACAGCTCTCTTCAGAAGGAATCAAGAGCGATAAATTCTAAAGTTTTAGGCTAGGTTTACAGGAGCTAGTCTAGTTGAAACCTCATAGACCAATGGCTGCTTGTGCCAATTTGGTCGCGACCTCTAATTTTTAAGAAATAGGGGAACTAGCAGGACACTAACACTAAACCACTAATGCTAAAATTGCACACTTGACCGTCGCCCGCAGCCTTCGGCAATTGGGCTTAGCAATCGCCTCCACTTGCGCAACTTTACTAATCCTATTTAGTTGATGGCATGGATGTTTGATGCCAGGTCCCCCATTCCTTACAAATTAGTAGTCACGACCAAATTACCATCAGCAGGAAGCAGCAGTGGGTGGTCCTCAACAAAACTGGTAGCGTTTTACATTAAGGAAGGTAGGATAGAAAGGTGCTGGCACTGCAGCTAAGGGTGCAGGGAGGGTTGCAGGGGTGCAGACTAGGTATCCGGTGCGATGCAGATAGACCAGTGTGCTCAGGCTCAGATTGAAAAATGGGGGAGAAACCGAGAGCCCAATATGGTGCAGTATGTTAATATGGAGAGATCTGCTGTGAATAAATGAGATGATTATACTCACAAGGGTGGGTCGCCACAAAGGCAACCACTGGACAGGTCGGCGGGGAGGTTTAAAAAGTCGCTCTCTGTAGATAGGAGAAAATGGGGGTACACCCCTCCACCAAGGGTGGACTAGATAATATTGAAATACGATAACAGAGGCACCAAGCAGAATAAAATTTGTTAAAATTGTTAAAAAGGGGGAAGTGGGTGGACTCACCTCCCTTCTGAAAAAAAGTCCAGACAATGGACAGGTTACTTACAGTCTAAATGAACCAGGTAGAGCGCTTCTACCTGGTTCATTACCTGATTTTGCACCCTCCAAAAATAGTTTGCCTGAAGAAGTGGGACTGTTACTGGTGAAACTCGTTGCACTTTTGGAATTACTATTAAATGTTACTTTAGACTGTAAGTAACCTGTCCATTGTCCGGACTTTTTTTCAGAAGGGAGGTGAGTCCACCCACTTCCCTCTTTTTAACAATTTTAACTAATTTTATTCTGCTTGGCACCTCTTATCGTATTTCAATATCAGGCTCAGATAGACATCATATGCAGGCGGAGGAAAAGATGAGAAATGCCGGCACTGCTGTAAAACTGCTTGTTTATTCATAACACAGGGTGCAACATCGTGGACTCAAATTTCATGCATATTGAGAACTAACATACCGGTTTGCTGGTAAAGCTGTGTGGTGGGTCTGGGGGATGAAAGTCTTACGGCCGTTTTGCGCAGATGCGCTTCTACGGAGGCAGCCTCCGTAGAAACGGCCGTAAGGCTCTCATCCCACAGCATCCACCGCACAGCTTTACCAGCAAACCGGTATGTTCGTTCTCAATATGCATGAAATTTTGAGTCCACGATGTTGCACCCTGTGTTATGAAAAAACAAGCAGTTTACAGCAGTGCCGGCATTTCTCATCTTTTCCTCCGCCTGCATACCACCGTTTTACATTAAGCCAAGTTCCCAATATGGACAGTCACAGTAGATGTCACAACAGACATGTCACAGATAGCATGCCATCCAGGGCTGTAGAGTCGGAGTGGTTTCATAAACTGAGGAGTCTGATAATTTTTGTACCAAATCCACAGCCCTGGCAAGTATTAGACTAAAGAGTCAGAGTCGAGGAGTCGGAGCTATTTTGGGTACCTGGAGTCAGATTCAGTGGTTTCCTAAAATGAGAAATCAGAGTTGGATGATTTTTTTACCGACTCCACAGCCCTGATGCCATCTATGACACATCTGTGTTCCGTGCGGTATCCAGAGAAGTTGTGAAAATCTAGACTTTGCGCTCTGTTACTGCAATGTACATAAGGTGCAAACAGATCCACAAGGTAACATAGGATCAGTTGACGTGTTGCTTAGGATCTGCTGACATGTCTGATGCTTAAAATCTGCTATCTGGACATCAGGTCTGTTTAGCACTATGTGTAATCCACTCCCGTCCTACCTAGGCTCAGATTACTGATAATCAGGTCTGATTTCCATACACTAAGTCACGTACAGTGGTGTGAAAAACTATTTGCCCCCTTCCTGATTTCTTATCCTTTTGCATGTTTGTCAAACTTAAATGTTTCAGCTCATCAAAAACCGTTAACTATTAGTCACAGATAACATAACTGAACACAAAATGCAGTTTTAAATGATGGTTTTTATTATTTAGTGAGGAAAAAAAACTCCAAACCTACATGGCCCTGTGTAAAAAAGAATTTGCCCCCTGAACCTAATAACTGGTTGGGCCACCCAATAACTGCAATCAAGCGTTTGCAATAACTTGCAATGAGTCTTTTACAGCGCTCTGGAAGAATTTTGGCCCACTCATCTTTGCAGAATTGTTGTAAATTCAGCTTTATTTGAGGGTTTTCTAGCATGAACCGCCTTTTTAAGGTCATGCCACAACATCTCAATAGGATTCAGGTGAGGACTTTGACTAGGCCACTCCAAAGTCTTCATTTTGTTTTTCTTTAGCCATTCAGAGGTGGATTTGCTGGTGTGTTTTGGGTCATTGTCCTGCTGCAGCACCCAAGATCGCTTCAGCTTGAGTTGATGAACAGATGGCCGGACATTCTCCTTCAGGATTTTTTGGTAGACAGTAGAATTCATGGTTCCATCTATCACAGTAAGCCTTTAAGGTCCTGAAGCAGCAAAACAACCCCAGACCATCACACTACCACCACCATATTTTACTGTTGGTATGATGTTCTTTTGCTGAAATGCTGTGTTACTTCTACGCCAGATGTAACGGGACACGCACCTTCCAAAAAGTTCAACTTTTGTCTCGTCTGTCCACAAGGTATTTTCCCAAAAGTCTTGGCAATCATTGAGATGTTTTTTTTAGAAAAATTGAGATGAGCCTTAATGTTCTTTTTGCTTAAAAGTGGTTTGCTCCTTGGATATCTGCCATGCAGGCCGTTTTTTCCCAGTCTCTTTCTTATGGTGGAGTCGTGAACACTGACCAAAATTGAGGCAAGTGAGGCCTGCAGTTCTTTAGATGTTGTCCTGGGGTCTTTTGTGACCTCTCGGATGAGTTTTCTCTGCGCTCTTGGGGTAATTTTGGTCGGCCGGCCACTCCTGGGAAGGTTCATCACTGTTCCATGTTTTTGCCATTTGTGGATAATGGCTCTCACTGTGGTTCACTGGAGTCCCAAAGATTTAGAAATGGCTTTATAACCTTTACCAGACTGATAGATCTCAATTACTTTTGTTCTCATTTGTTCCTGAATTTCTTTGGATCTTGGCATGATGTCTAGCTTTTGAGGTGCTTTTGGTCTACTTCTCTGTGACAGATAGCTCCTATTTAAGTGATTTTTTTTGATTGAAACAGGTGTGGCAGTAATCAAGCCGGCTGTGACTACAGAAATTGAACTCAGGTGTGATAAACCACAGTTAAGTTATTTTTTAACAAGGGGGGCAATCACTTTTTCACACAGGGCCATGTAGATTTGGAGGTTTTTTTCCTCACTAAATAATAAAAATCGTCATTTAAAACTGCATTTTGTGTTCAATTATGTTATCTTTGACTAATAGTTAACGGTTTTTGATGAGCAGAAACATTTAAGTGCGACAAACATGCAAAAGAATAAGAAATCAGGAAGGGGGCAAATAGTTTTTCACATCACTGTATATGTGAAACATATACAGACCATTAGCCAAAGCATAACCTCCAGAGCCTGGAGGAACAAGCGCCAATGTGAAGGCAGTTGTAGGCCTGAAGGCTGGAAGGACCTGGCTGCTGCAGAAAAGGCTACAGTGCAGACCATTTTTTCCTTCCTTTTTTTTTTCTGAAGTAATAAAACTGAAAAATAGCTGTGGTCAAAGCAACAGACTGATGCACACGCAAAACACTTTACTGCAAAGTATCTGTGCGAGAAACTAGTCATAATGATTAAAAATAGTGTCATTCTTATTTGGAAATAACAGCAAATGCTTAGCAACAGATCTCTGCCATCTAAACAGAACCTGCTGTAATAATTTTCAGAAAAATGTTAAGCACGAGACATCGTAAAGATCTATTTATGTGCATCTAGCGTAAAGTTCAGCTCTCCAGCGAGTCAGGCACATGTGACAGGTTTATATGGATCTTTTATCTGTGAAAGGTGTTGTCTTTTTGTAAACAAGCTCATCTGCAGAATGATATGCCATATATAACTTGAAGACCTGAACTTCATTCAGAATGTAATAGAAACTTGATTAACCCTTTTGGGACTGGACAACTCTGGCCCTTTAACCACTTTACCCCCGCGCGTACGTATTTCTCCGCCCCTTTTTCCATCCTTTAAAAACCAAGGACGGAGAAACACGTACTTTCCGCGTTCCCGACGCTGCCCGCGCTCCCGCTCGTAAACACGCCGCCCGCCGCTAGTAAAACCGCCGCCGCCCGCTCGCCCAGAGATCAATGAACGGGAAAATCCATTCCCATTCGTTGACCTAAGCCCCGCAATGATCAGCTGCTCTCCTATGGGCAGCGCGATCATTGTGAGAAAAAACTCACGTGTCCAGCCTCCTTATTCTTCCTCCAAGCTTCCGGAAGGAAGCTTGGAGGTCGCATTAAAACAAAAAGTTACTGTGGCCATCTTGTGGCCAAATAGTAAACTACACCCTACACATTTTTCACATACAAATAAATGACTTTTACACATAAAATTAACTCATTACCTCCCACACTCCCCATTTTTTTTTTTTTTTTGTAATTAAAAAAAAATTAAAAAATTTACAATTAAAAAAAATACATAAATAGTTACCTTAGGGACTGAACTTTTTAAATATTTATGTCAAGAGGGTATAACACTGTTACTTTATAAACTATGGGCTTGTAATTAGGGATGGACGCAAAACTGAAAAAAATGCACCTTTATTTCCAAATAAAATATTGGCGCCAAACATTGTGATAGGGACATAATTTAAATGGTTTTATAACCGGGACAAAAGGGCAAATACGTTTCATGGGTTTTAATTACAGTAGCATGCATTATTTAAAAACTATAATGGCCGAAAAGGGAAAAATAATTATTTTTTTCCCCACATTTTTCCTATTTTCCCATTAAAAACACATTTAGAAAAAAATAATTCTTGCCATAATGTCCCACCTAAAGAAAGCCTAATTGGTGGCGAAAAAAACAAGATATAGTTCATTTCATTGCGATAAGTAATAATAAAGTTATAGACGAATGAATGGAAGGAGCGCTGAAAGGTGAAAATTGCTCTGGTGGTCAGGGGGTAAAACCCCTCAGTGGCGAAGTGGTTAAGTACCAGAGCCATCCTTTCCCTTATGTGCTCTGTGATTACTATGATTGGATCACAGTAATCACGGGGTCAGGAGCCAATTAAATTGTCTCATGCCCAAGATAGGGAAGCTCTGTTGTCACTGAGAAAGCAGAGGGAGCGGGTGCAGGGATGGAACAGCGGCACGAACAGCAAGGACAGTTAGGGCCCTTTTCCACTAGCAGTCGCTAGCGTTCGCGCTGAACGCTAGCGATTGCTGAATCGCAATTCCGCCGTTTTCCCGACGTTTGCGGCCGCGATTTTGCTATGCTATGCACTGCATAGCAAAATCGCGGCAAAAGTCGCTCCGCGGCGCGATCGCGATCAAGTAAAAAACGAATCGCGGTAGTGGAAATGACCTACCGCGATTCCTATGTTAAAAAGCAAACCGTAGCGATTGTAAAATCGCTAGCGGTTTGCGGTTTTGCGATTCAGCTAGCGCAAACGCGCTAGTGGAAAAGGGCCCTAAGTGCGCGGTGGTGATTAGTTGGAATCTACGCACTGTCAGAGACAAACAGGCCACCAGCAGTACATAGATTCACAGTACGTCGGTCTGGAAAAGGTTACATGAAAAATATTTTGTTTTTCAGATTTCATTTTATAGTGGTATATAAATATATTCTACATACTCTGAAATAATTTAAAATTCTGAAAACGAAAATAATATTTGTGTAAAACATGTAACAGCGGCAAAACAAAAAATCTGACTTTGGCCATTGACTTCAGTAGAGCCTCTGTACATATTGCGCGTATACAGCGCCACAAAATATGTTGGCGCTTTATAAATCAATAACAACATTACTGCATTGAACAAGCAAATTATGTAACCTACTGACCATAAGTAATTTTTAAGTAAACCAAGCACCATTTTTAGCACCCAGAACATCTCAATAGCACTTTAAAAATGCATGCCAACAGTGTGGCTCATTATAAAGCCTCATATGATATGCTATCTTCACACCTTCCCCTGGATAAATAATGGGTAGCTAGAAGGGGACGGGGGAACATGGCAGCTCTTAGGCCAAACTGCAGAAAAAAAAAGTGTGGTGCTTTGTTCCCTTAAATCAGGGTTAGTGCGAAAATATGTTTGCAATAAATTACAATTTCTTTCTGCATTCACAATGCAAACTCCAAATCCAAGAAACTTAGAATTCATTCGGAATAGCATGCAGAATTTTGTTGGATTCAGAGTTCTTCCATTCTGTGCATCCCTAGTCACTGGCCTACTCTCTGGACAATGAATCAGATTCCTTGACTGTCCAACAAGTAGACACGTGAAAAAGTGCCACATTTCTGGACCCCCAGCATGGCAGCAGCCATGTAAATGACAAGACTGGATGAACACGTACTTACCGTATGTTAAATTTATCGGATCACAGATGTATGTTGTTGACTAACTGACAGGACATCTTCGGAACCACTTAATCTAACTAGCCAATAATCAGCCTAATATGTGTACGGTCACTTCACCCGGTTACAATGATTAGAATTCTAACAACGCAACTGTACACACACACTCGCGCGCGCTCTCTCTCTATACATGGAGAGGGTCCATCTGTATGATGATCAGTGTAATTAATAAGACAGACTACCCAGATACCCAGAAGTGAAGCTAAATAGAATGTTGCCTTCTTAAAAAAGAAAGTATTTGCAACAGTTCAGCTTTAAGTGCGCAAGTGTGATTTCCCACGATTCATCACTCCCGAATATGCAAATCCTCTCTATGCCCCTGGAAGCCAGGCTTACATCCAGAAGAGCTAGTGGATAATGAGTTTGTAGCTTCTAAATTTTACAGAGCCAATCAATCCAACAAGCAGACAGTCTTTCAGAGCTTTGTTCCTCATAAGTGTTTAGTAATTTCACCCTCTGGATGAAACAGACAACTTATGGTACTGTATGTTGGTTATCACAGAGTACACGTGTCCCAGTTGTGTTTCCCCAAGCATGGCAGTGCAGAAAGGGGAAACATAAGATCTGGAGTCCAAAGATAATTCTCTGTCCACATTTGTGTAGGTCATTAGCTCACAAGCAAATTTAATGCAAATTGTATGCAGTATGGAGTTGGACCAATCAGAACTTGCAGAAAGTGCCTTTGTTTTGTCCAATTCCTAGCTGCATAAAATTTGCTTTAAATCTGTGTGCAAGCTGAAATAATTAGCATCTTATTGACTGACCATCTCTAGTCACTCATACCACCAGTCTAAAAAGACTACGCCGGCTATACAGTATTATGCGGTGGAAAGCAAGCAGGAAAATAAAAAGCCATACATGCAAACCACTTTATGCAACTAAGTGTCACCTGTAATAGGGCTCGTCCCATACAAAGGCCACCTCTCACAATATGAAAGCTGGTGGCAGTCATAATTACCTTGTTGGTTGCCGTTGCACTGGATCCAGGGACCACGGGCACGTTGGTCACTTGAACAGACAAGTAGTTATTGTCTATAAGTGGCCATGCTCCCTCCACCTTGCAAGTCTGAAAATGGTCTTTAAAAGTTCTCAGGTGAGGGTCCCCAAACAAGCCACAAAAGAGGTAATTGGGCTGCACCTGCTCTCCTGCCCTCAGTTCTCGTGCGGCCACCCTACTGTGGAAATTGCAGAGATCATTGGAAAACTCCGGGTTTGTAGATGAAGTCGGCCCATCCTTGGAACAGTTCCTCTGACTCATCAGGTCGCTGATGCCCAGCACAGCAGAATGGTACACTAGGTTTCCACGGCAAGCTTTGGAAGTCCTATGTGTGCAGCCAGCATAGGCTCGCAATGCCTTACAAAACTCAGAGTCAAAGCCATCGCTTCCTGTATTTAGGTGTGAGGTTAGCGAAACAAAGTCCGTCGTGCACTTCTGAATGCGGCACTGCGTCTGCTGCTGACTGTACCCTGTATAAAAGAACCAAAAAAACATTAAAAACCATGAAAACCTGAAACATTACATTTATTTATGTATGACTGGTCAATAATGCAGAGGATTATGCTTATCTTATGCACCACATACACATATTCTGGTGCATTAAAGCCATCTTTCTGGTTGCTTCTGAATGCCACTGACAGACTTTCCAAAATGGCTACCAGCACCTTCCAGTCACATGAGCTCTGGGATAGGTCACAGGATGCCAATGCCTTCCCAGGTTTCTCAAAAGTGGCGAGAAAGCTTCGGCATTAGATGTAGGCAGGGAGGTGATCACTGCTGGTGGTGCACACAGGTCACATGCTGCTGAGAAGTAGTGTCAACATGTAAAGAAGAGAAGATGAGGCACTGTGCCTTAAATACGTTTATTAATTAGTGGGGCATTCATTACAGCGGTGGTTAAGTGACAGGCCAAGTCAATTAACCCCCCCCCATTACTAAACCTCTGTATTGAATGCCCAACTGACAAATAAAGGTGTTTAAAGGCACAGTGCCTCATCTTCTCTACGCCTTCTCAGGTCTGTTGTTACCAGCAAAGGTGGGTGTATATTACCATGTTGGTGGGCGGGGTTATTTTGGGAGGGACCTCTTGGCTATCACATTATCATGAATAGAGAGGCTTTTGTTCTCAATCAAAAAGGCTTGGTCAGGTGAAGCACTGCAAAAGATGGTCTATAAACTTTCCCGCTTCACTGTTTTTGTGCATTAGGACAATTCATACAAAAGCAAAGCACAAATGGTACCAATCATTTTCCCCTATGAAAGCACAGCCAACACTTTTCAGTGGTGCTATTCCCAGTACGTGCGATTTGAGAATCAGTTTTTGAAAAGGCACTGTAGGTGAGTTTTTATGTCAGTTTTCAGCTCAGCACCCCTGAATAACCTGGAAAACTGGACAACACAGCACTGCTTTGTGATCTTTCATCTTTTTTTGGGTGCATATAGGGAGCATGAAGCCTGAAAGTACAAGAAAGCATAGACTTTATATGTATTCACAGAAAAAACTAACAATATTCACAAGCAAATAACTTAGTTTTTTTTTTTTTTAAAGAGCCAGATACTTACCTAAGGAGAGGGAAGGCTCTGAGTACTAGAGCCTTCTCGCTCCTCTTTCTCTCTCTTTTTTTTAAAGTTTTCCCATTTGCTTAAAAACAAAGTATTTGGGATTAAGTTGTCTAGATAGTGAGAGGTTTCTATGCCCGATACAAAACTGCTGCTGTTTAGGGTTTAGCTTCCTTGGGTTAAAATGGCGAAACACACAGTTGTGTTCTCTTCTCTGTCCCAGGCAGCTTCCTCATACAGCAACTAGTGACATCACCCCCATTAACCTCTACAGAGGTCACAAGGGGGAAGCATTTTCAAAAATGAACATGGTGCGAATAAGGCCAGAAGTTTATGTAAGGCATTGGGGAAACAATTATTGCACAAAGAAACAGACATTCCTTTCCGTCTAGGCCTAGATCCATCACTATGCCAGATTGGCAACGCGTACGGTTTAAGTGGACTTGATGTACATTTTTTTTATTGGTTGATTTGTTCCTTGATCAAGGATTGGTTGTGTCTGTCTGTATGCGTTTGTTTGTTTTCTGTATCTATTGGTGTCCGCTGAAGCGTTTACATTTTTGACAAAGGACAGTAAGTGAGATCTGATTTGGGAGGGGTTTGGGTTTTTCATATTTTTGTCATGTCGCATTGCTCACTAGTGAAAAATGAAGCTGCATGTCATTGTGTTCATCAGCATTGTTCCCCTCCTCTGTGTGGCTCTTTCCCAGTCTATGTGTCCCGTGTCTCTCTCTTGCCCCCTTTGTCTCTTCTGTTCCCCCAAGCTGCTGCAATGTTGGACATGCGTACGAGAGTCGTCGGCGTGGGAGACTTGGGCACAGGATACAGCCAGTATATAGCTGATCCTGCTGCTGCACAAGTCCCGGCCATGTTAAATAGTAATCCCCCTCCAGGCCGCCATGGATGGTGGGGAATGAAATAATTTGGCTTCCAGCAATTGCTGGAGGCCAAATTATTGCATTTTAAATGTAACTTCAGCTCCGTCTGATGGCGCCGAAGTTACTTCCTGTGCGCTGCTATAGCCGTAATTCTTATTATGGCCTATGGTGGCGCCGGCTGCGCCCAACTCTCCTGCGCTGGATTCACTGTGTTCGCTGGACATACCTTCCAGCAGGAGTCCAGTGATGCCCAGCTATCCACTTTGCCTCCTGCAGGCTCTAATGCACGGCATACTCCCTGTATATTATGTGACACAGGAACCAGTAAGTATGCCGTGCACATGAGTCAGCAGATGGCAAGAGAGGACGGACAGCGTTGCACTGGTACTGAAGGTATGACAAACACTGCGATGCTGCGGGCCGCACGCCCCCGGACTTTGGGTAAGTTCAAAGCTGTTACTTTAACCTTTCCAATGCGAAAATGATGTAATCACAGAAACTGCTGCTTAGACAATTCTGAACTTGTGATCTTGGTATTGCGATTTCGGTTTAAATTCGATTTATCTTTTAGGCATAGACAGCAAAGTATCTATCAACATTCCCGGTTATTCGCCTTCACCGTTTTGGGAAAAAGGTTTGTGTTTAGGCCCACTGTGAACCTAGCATAACTCACACTGCCCCTTTTTTTTTTTCAACAGATACAATGATTTTGTCCATCCATTTTCTTATAAAATCGATAAAAACAATGAGAACGATCAAACACCAATCATGGGTGCCTTCTCAAGGTTTCCATCAAATTCAACTTCTAAAGTCCTGAAACTTTTGTACGGCATGTGATGGCGATACCCTCTCTTCAGCTGTTTGTATTCTTCAAGGACAAATGGATTCTGCCACGCACAATGGCAGCAGAGGCATTTGTGGAAACACCTGTTCCTCACAAATCAGTGCTTGTCAGAAAGACGTCTATCCATGTCAATTCCTGAGAAATTAATGTGGCTGGCTAAAACTGTGTGACATTTCTGAGGAGAGCCTGGCTCACTCAAGTGCTCTTGGGCTACAAGTTAGGCTAGGTTTCCATTGTAGTGTGAAATGTTTGCGTCCCAAAAAGTTGTATGCGATTTTTCTGATTGGCAAAAAAAAAAAAAAAAAATTTGCATGTGAATTTGTATGTTTTATGCAAATTTTTGTACGTGAGAATTCGCATTACTTAAATTTGGCATAATCTACCTACTAACAGCTTAGTCATGACTGCTGACAACTTCATGTAACCATGGATTTAATGCAAATTTTCACACCACTGACGCAAAAATTTGTGTTGCTATCCGAAGCCATTGCAAAGCATAATACGCGAATTGCAGTCCATACGTGTAAAATATCCCCCCAAAAAATGAAGCAGGACCTCAGATTTTTTCCTGCATGTGAACATTTACAAAAATTCGCATAAAATGGAAACGACCCCCTTCACTACCATTTGTTGCTAAACTAATGCACACTGGTATTTGTTAAAAGGAAATAAACATGGCAGCCTCCAAACCCCTCACTTGCAGATGTGATGCCATGCGGCGGACCAGGTAAGTGAAGGTAACAATGCTCTCTGTGGCTGCTCAGCCGAAGCAATCAGCCATGTTGATTGTTGGCCGGGCAGCCGCTGTACAAATGCTGGGTTCTCGCAAGAGGCAGTTGATGTCACCTTGGCGGAGCATGCACACACAGATTTAGACAGTAAATCTTATAAAATAATGTTAAAAATAAGTCAAGGGCTATAAAGCAGGCCAGAATGACATTTAGAATTAAAGATCTAATCTTCAATTGGGTGGGGAGGTCCGAACAAGCCAAAACCAGACAAATCCTATTTAGGAGTATTATGATGCCCCTCTAGGTAAAAGCTCATAGAAGAAAAGTTTATCATAACTGAACCTATGCAAAATAATGACAGACCTAGTTAAAGGACATTCACCTCTAGTATATTCAGCTGTGTCAACACAACCAGGAGTTCTGGTCACTATAGAGATCAACATTGTTCAAGTAAATACCTGGTCACAAATGCCAGCTACTGCACTGTGAGCTTGAATAATTAAAGCCTCTACACACTGATTACTTTTGATTGTTTTGGACATTTGTACAAGCCTGCAGGTCAGCTGTCTTCTCTATGATGGAGGGGGGTACCAAGCCTTAGGACATTTTCGGTAATCCTGAGGATCTCCAGGGTGGACATCATAAGGCCCATCTGGGTGAGCTCCAGTTGGTGTTTTGTTTCCAACTGTTGTCAGCGGAAACATGAAAAGTCGGAAACGCACATCGCCCAAGGAAACTATTTGTGGACTTATCCAAAGAGAAACAGGACACATAGCTGACATGTTTCGGACAAAACTAGTCCTTAATAATAGCAGGTGGAGATTCCAGCACTGGGGGAACCCAAGTCCATGTCAAGAGATTCGTACTCCCCAGTACCAGTTACTCGCCCTGAGAGATTTGTAACCCCTAATCTGGGAGACTCATATTCCCTGGCAACAGATGGTGATGCTAGGAGACTCGTAACTCACAGCAGCAGATGCCAACTCTAGGAGACTTGTATTCCAGGCAACTGAAGAACAGAATAGGAGGCGTGTCCAACGAGCAAGAAATTCCTGCACTAGGACAAGACACAGAACATTTATAATCACACACTTCTCTCGCTTCAGAACTGCAGCCATGCTCTATGGGCAACCAGTAGGGGGATAGCAATAGGGGTTGCAACCGCATCGGGGCCCTTCCTAAAGGAAAGTATAAGCGGTTTATTGGTCCTGTGGTGGTAATCATCACTTCTATAGATGCTTTGAATGGTAGTAATCAATAACTAACTGTTCCTCATTCCCCTTCTAGCACCTCTGGCACAGTGGTTGTCCTTGGCAGGTTTTGGTGCGCCGTATCAAGTGTTACGCATAGAGTGAATGGGGGGCCCCAATGTAAAACTCGCACTGGGGCCCATAGCTCCATAAATACACCAATGGCAACCAGGATCATTAGGGAGCCTTGCTCTCTGTCAAGCAGCCTGTTCTATGGAAAGGGGAGGAAGGGCAAGAGATTCCCACAACAGAGGTTAGTTTTTTGAGATCCAGCAGCATCAGGGACCCTTAGCAATCACGTTACATTTATCAATGATCCTTCTGGTTATCAACACACCTATGAAAATTGCCTCTTAGAAAAACTTAGATATAAAAAAAGGTTTCAAACATTTCTCTATGCATCATGAAATGACCACAAAAAGTTTAGCTTTGCGTTCCACTTTAAGAATCAAACGGCGAAAGCGGAGAGGCTTACCGATTTGGAAAAAATACAGCTTCACATGGGATTTTTGTGACTGAGGTTTGACCACCCTGACGTTGCTTTACAGCCTGGGAAGGCCTGCCAGGAAAACACAGGTGGTAAGCTAATGTTCCAATCCATGTACATACCACTCAAGCAAAAAAATAAAATAAAAAAAACTCACGTTTCAGGCCATGCATAACAGAACTGCAGCTACACTGCTCCAGCAGACAGACAGAGCAACTTAGTTCAACAAGGCCTGGAGCAAATCAAATTTCAGGCTCTGCCTTTCATAAGATGACTTGGAAGAAAAACAATGTATGCTGCAATCAGACAAGATACATTACTCAGAATGTCACTCATTCAAAAGGTCAGAGAATCTAAACAGAACAGCCACATGAGCCTCCACTGCCTCCAACAGGGGTTTCCTTTGCAGAATGTCTATAAAACTGCACCTTTGGGAGATGTGTACATTCTGCCCATGACAGGCCCTGAACTGCAAATAATCAAGTATGAGCTGTCAAGTGTTGAGCCTCCGCAGTGACTGGGGATGACAAAAATCACAAATTATGTATGTTTAAAGCAATGAAAGGTTTGATGAGGAGTAGATTTGCTGAGTGAAATGAGGTCAGCTACAAGCTCCATGGGCCAACTGAATACACTGTTCTAATGGATATGTGGGAGAAGTAAACTGAGAAATTCAACAGAACACACAAGTCCGAGCTAGAAGGTGTGGATAACCAAAGATTGGGGAAAAAAAAAAAGGAGGAGCAGATATAACTTGGCATACGTACAACATATGTAAATACAAGGTTTGGCCAAATACCAACTAATACTATCCACCATGATTCAGCCAATAGGTCCTCCTATTAGACAGGAAAAGTTGCAGACTGCTAGGTATTGAGGGTAAACAATCACTTTCTTTCGAGACCTAATGAAGACATTGCACTCACAGAGCTGAAAGTCTAATAACGATGTTATTTTTAGACTCTAGCAGTCCTGGCAGTTTAATTCTGAGCTCAGCCGTTAAGGCTCCACTCAGTAAAAAGGTGTGTCGGCAAAATGTCCAACGCTATTTTCCACCCCCTTTTATGCCCAACACCAACCCTTAGAGTAACCTTGAATAAAATGTGAGTAAGGGCCCATTTCCACTAGCATATTACATTTCGCATTTGTTTTCCTGTGTAAAAAAATCTTGCCTGGGAGAGAAACACTGAGTGCAGAAGCACTGAGCCCATAGACTAGATTGCACTATCTATCCTGGAACTGAGTGCAGAAGATAGATTTAAAAAAAATAAAAAAAGCCAATGGTTAATAGATTTCAGCTCTGGGACACAAATACTGTAATTCAGTTGAGACAATAAAACCTTAAATCTACTTTTTCAGCTTTGAAACAGAAAATACAACTGGGGGATTCTAAAAAAACAAGCAATTTTACTAATACAGTACAGTTCCTCTTTAAAGTTCACATGGGCAGCAGTTATGAGGGACTATGTTCTGCCCCTGAAGTTGTAAGTGGTTATGAAGGGTAAGAGGAGTTCCACGAAATCCTCCACGACAGGCCTAAACCCGCCCTGGTATGGTAAGTACACTTCTATACTCCAAGTAATATGTAAGCATTGAGGGGTGGAAGTGGGAGTGTCCTTTTTAAATTGTTTGTACTTCCTGTCCCTTGAATAGGCAAGGCAGTCTCATGGTCTCGGTCATGGAGGATTTCGTGGAACTCATCTTACCGGTAAGAGTAAGCTTATATATCCATTCTATATTTCCCAGATGCCTTCACATCAGGCAGTCAGGAGAGTCCCTAGCTGGATTCCAACTTCTCATTTATCATGGTCTGTATTCTACTCGGTCTTGCTGCATATGGATTTCTGATTTAGAAGCCTCATCAATTTAAGGTTTTATCTCTCTGCTCTTTGAACATCCTGTTCAGCCTACACCCAGAAATATCCATTATTCATAAATTTATAATGACAGTGCACACTTGGGTTAGACAGTGTGCCTGAAAGAAAGGAGAAACACTGCTGTCAGGATGCCAGAGCAATGCTTAGTAAAAAAACAAGCTTGGGGAGCTGGCCAAGAGCAGCCATGAAGTGTATGAGTAAGCAGCCTCTGCTCCATTTCAGCTCCATTCAGGAAGTGCATGCTCTGCTTTGCTGAAATCACAAGGCTCTGCCTGGCACTTGGGTAGGATTACAAATGGCTAATGCTCGGATTGATTTATATTTCCAATTTATTTTTAATATTGAGCATTAGCTCTCGAGGTATCAGAAGCAGGGCAATTTTATTGAATGTGCGTATCTGCGCCATGGAAGAAAAATGATTTTAAAGTGCACGTCACTTTACCAAATGACATCACGCTCAGTCTCTTCCCTATATAGCAGAAGCAAGAAGTTTTGAATGGTTTTTGAAGCCTTCCGCAAACCACTTCTGCCTGTGAAAACGCTTGGCTAACGTATTTCAATGGGATGGTGCACACCAGCGGTTTGAGGTTTTTAGCAAACTGCAAACGTGGGTCCTGCATCACTTTTGCGGTTTGCAGGAACGTTTCTGCCTCAATGTAAAGTATTGGATAAGCTCAAACCGCTCTGAAAAACGTTAGATCAGAGCTGTTTTCCAGGCATTTTTGTTACTGTAGCTGTTCAGTAACAGCTTTACTGTAACAATATATGCAATCTGCTACACAAAAACGCTCCAGAAAACGCTAGGCATGTTTAGAAAACCTCTCTAAACATTCCTAAAATGGCTCTAAAAATCTGCTTAAAAAACCTCTAGCGTTTTGCGGATCTGCTTGCGGTTTTGGTGTACACTGGGCCTAAGCAAGCTTTCGGCTGTATAGCCGTCGTCGGGCTTCAATCCTGTTTGCTTACAAACTGATTGAACAGACATCTACTGTATATACATGCAACATCAAAAGGGGATACATAGATTTTTTTCAAGCATAAATACATGTCATTAAGGTGCCTTAAGTGAAACAGAACATCTAAATGGGGTGAGATGTTAGCTGAGATAAGACTCCTTGTTTACACAATACTCACAGAATTGGGACTCAGACTGTCAGAGGCATCATAAATTCAGAGTTCACAAGTTTAGCTACAAGCAAAGTGGTTGCAACATAGGCTGAGAAAGAGTTATGCATATATTGCCAAACAAAGGCTATACAGCCGAAAGCTTGCTTACTCTTATAAGTAAGCCAATAAGTAGTGGTATCCTGATTCAAAAGCTGCTGCTGCTGCTAGCTGCTGCCGCTACTACTTATACTACTACTACTACATATACTACGAGATTATTGAATGTTTATGTAGTGTTATTGGTTATTTTCAGTTTAACATCTGAGTTTTTAAGATTAAATTCTAAAGCAGCAGCCATGACAGCCTGATGTAAAATGTGCTTCTTTTTGCTGTGAAACAAAGATGAAATGACGCTATGAACTTAAGCACTAAAACCTTATCAGCATTGTTTCCTCAACAAGATAAGAGAATTTACTTTTCAAAATATCCTGCTAAATTCCATTTTTTGTTTGACTGCCCTATTTGCATAGATAACAGAATAATATTATACTGTACAGGAAAATAGAAAACAGACTTCAGACAATTTCTTAGTAGTCCTAGTACTATATGTACCTATGTTAACCTCGTATGTGAACTTCTAAATTATATGTGAACCGGCATGTGCTATGCTGATGTAAACATAAGAAAATTACACTTTTGGATCAACATTTGCCAGTTACAGCTGGAATAGGGGCAGGTCATATTTTCATATATTTGTTATTGCCATGGTGGTGACATCTGCTGCTTATCCTTTATGGGCCTGGTATATGCCCCTTCACCACAAAGGGGAGGCAATAGAAAAAAACTATTGCTGCAACATGAGACCAAGATTATTTCAGAGACCAAGGCCTATTGACCCCTTGGACGCAATGAACTCTTTCTTATGACAGAAAGAAAGAAACTAGAGCAATGCACCCAATATGTATTTAGAAAGTTTAGCCTGTCTAATTCCCAAACATCTATGACTAATCACTGTCATTTGATCTCTCAGCTGTGTCAGTTCAGGAATTTTCTCTGCCAGGGCAAAGCAGCTAATCTGTAAACACAGGATGTTAACAATATGTCTTCTTCCATTAAAGCAGGCAGCAGACACAATGCAGATGTATTGCAAGATTTGTTTCAGCTGTAACAAAGAAATGCTTTACTTTAAAGAGTAATTGCTGAGCATAAAAGGCTCTTATTTGGTACATCTGCCGTACAAACGAAGTTGCAGGGCATGCTGGGTTTTCTTTTTTTCTTCTTTACTCTCCCCTCAGACTTAACTAATGCAGCCTGATTGGCCGAAGCCTCTTTCCCTTCTGTTTTTCCCTTCCACACCTCTGTTCCTCTCTGATTGGCCAATATTTCTCAATGCACTTTCTACTGCAGAGCTGGGCGGTAGTGTCTGAAGATGGAGGGGGGTGGGCAATGATACAGAGAGAGTAAGGGAGGAAATTATGTCAGGATTGGCTTCAAGATAGACACAGACAAAATAGAAGATCGTAAGAAGGATTTTCTCTTTTTTTTTTACAATAGAAAACTCACTAAAATGAAAATGTGGACAGTGCAAGTCATATTATGCAAGTAGAGCAAGTATACATCTACTTATTTATGTGGGTTTCTTTCTAAGATAGTATGGCTGACAGCTCCACTTTAAAGGAATAGTCAGGCAAAAAAAAAAAAAAAAAAAAAAAAAGGGTTCACTTACCTGGGGCTTCTACCAGCCCCATGCAGCCATCCTGTGCCCTCGTAGTCACTCACTGCTGCTCCAGTCCCACGCCGACAGCTAGTTTCGTGCTTGCTGACCTCGGGGTCGGCGGGCCTCATTGCGTACATTTTTACGCATTCCCACTGGTGCAGGAACATTTACATTTTTACGCGTTAGTGGTTCAAAAATTAAACTAGCTGTCAGCAGGGGACTGGAGCAGAAGTGAGTTACTACGAGGACACAGGATGGCTGCATGGGGCTGTTAGAAGCCCCAGGTAAGTGACTTTTTTTGCTGGACTATTCCTTTAAAAAGGAAATTATGCTGTGGTGCATCTTGTACAGTAGAGAGGAAGTTCTGAGTTCAGGTCCGCTTTAAAAGGTTATTCTTCTGCGTTACTAGGCGATCATATGTTAATCCCATTCCCTGTATGCAACACATCATACATTCTTATCGCTCCTCTAACAGAATAAGCTGACTAATGGCATCCCGTCCAGACACATAGCAAGGTTTTAAATTCACATTCTGGCCACCCGAGAGGAGATTATTACTTCGTTTGCTGGGCATTTTCTGAGTGTCAACACAACAAATGTGAAATAAATACCACACATTACCCAACACAAAGAGCTTTTAGATGGGTGTGCGTTAACCAATAATTACGTTATTTTCTCTATTTTTCCTAATCAGTACTGAGACAATACAATTAGGCAAATGGCCTCTGAGCTGGGCTTTAACCTTCCAGGCATTATCAAAAATAAATAAATAAATAAATAAACCTTAAAAAGGCAAAAATGAAATGCACACAAGTGAGTAACAAATTCAAGCAGAACTCGGGCCCCATAAAGAAAGCATGTAGCCCGGCTTGTAGCAAAGAAACAGCGTGTAAGGTCTAACCATAAATATCGCGCACTGATCACAGCAAATGCTTATCCCGATCATGGAATGTCGCCTGCAGGCCACAATTTTATAAAACATAGTATAGTATATGGCCATCTTTTGTCTTTAAAACAGTATCTTTTTTACATGTAGGAAAATGTACAAGATAATATGCCTTCTTGAGTGATACTGTAGTGTTGAGGACCATTTAAAGTGGACCCAAATTAAAAATACAAGATTTCAGAAATAAAATCTATTTTCTAAATTATAATAAATAGCTTTTTTTCAGTTGCATGATGACAAATATAAAATATTTTACATTTATTGGAGGAACCCCTCCCTTCCTTTCAAATTGCCGGACAAAATCCGGCAAACTGGTGGAGTAGGTGGTGTCCGGCAATGGAGGAATTGCTAATGGCTGCCACCCGTATAACCCTAGTTATTAAAAGAGAAGGCTGAAAAGCATGCACTGAAATGCTCATAGGCTTGAAGGAGTGTTTATCTTTGTGTGTGTTAGAGTGGTGCAACTAAATATTTTTAATTAAAAAAAAAATGTTTGGTTTGGGTCCGCTTTAATAGTTTGGTTAATTGGGTTGGAAAAAAAAAAATCTGTCTCATCGACCCAACAAGCAAAGTTCAGCAGAACCCAGGGGAAAATTTGGGCATCAAATCTAGCTGAAGTGGGGCAGATAGCGGGGGGAGTGATGATTAATGTCACAGATAGCAACAATGTGAAGGATAGTGTATGAATTTTTTACAGTGGTAAATAGTAGAATATCGGTATAATTGCCAATATTCTACTATCACTGATCAGTGATAGAATATCAGTAAAAAAAAATTCCAAGCGTCTTTGTTGATGTATGCAGCCAAGACTGCAAACTTGTGTTTTCAGGCGCCATCTAAAAGTGGCAAAAGTGAGAAGTTCTCTAATGGCCCGTACTCACGGGCTGCAAAAGTGGCCTGTCGCCAGCACACGTGAGCGTGTGCGCGACAGGCCGGCGACAGCTCGTCGCCAGGTCACTCCGCGTACACACGCGGAAGAGGGACCAGCTCTGCGACGGAAGCTGTCGCCGGCGTTCCTCCCCCGCCGCCGGAAGCGCCGTATTGGAGTAAGAGGTTGCTATCGCTAGTCCGCATACTCACGCGGACTAGCGACAGCTGCGGCGGCAACTGTCGCCAGGCGATTGACCGCGCCAATCGCCCGGCGACAGCAGCGACGAGCGACGGTTCGGGCTGCGCGCGCGTGCAACGGCCCATACTCACGGGCGACAATTGTAGCCCGTGAGTATGAGCCATTAGACCCCAATCCTTGGCGGAGTAACATTTAAGTAGGCTCATGATACCAAACCAATAGTCTACATTACAACAATTCACCTTATAATACAATTGTGGAAAATGATGACTGAACTCGGATTAGTTTACTGCACTGTTGGTTGTGAATAGTCTAGCCACAATACAAACAAACTGGAATTCCTTAGGCCGGTTGTCGTAAAATATTTATTCTTAAAATGCTTCTATAAACCAATTATAAAGCTGAGGCACATCTATCTAATGCTAGGTACACACCATACAATTTTCTGTTAGATTTTCTCTTAGATTTACCTGCCAGATAGATTTACCTACAACATGGAAAAAAGCTAACAGAAAAATCTAACAGAAAATTGTATGGTGTGTACCTAGCATAATGCTCAACACACACCATACAATCTTGGTTGTACAGATTTACCAAATCTATGCAGTATAAAGGTCCGTACACACGCCGGACTGGAGGCAACGACGGGTCCGTCACCTCCCGGCTGGGTGGGCGTTCCAACAACAGTCCGGCATGTGTACGCACTGTTGGCGGACTGATATGGTGGTTTCTGAGCGAAACGCCGGGCGGATCGCTCAGAAACAGCCGTATCAGTCCGCCAACAGTGCGTACACGCGCCGGACTGTCGTTGGAACGCCCACCCAGCGGGAGGTGACGACGGACCCGTCGTTGCCTCCAGTCCGGCGTGTGTACGGACCTTAAGGGCCAACAGATTGAAAATACCTTGAATGATTGATTGGATAAGCTCTTAAGCCTCATCTACACGCATAGATGAGGCTCCGATGTTGCTCATCAATCGAGCCGCTGATGCGGCGCCGATTCCCTGCTCGTTCCCCGCGAGGGGACAATGGCAGGGAATTGAGCGGAAGATAAGCGGCGCGGCGCTGAGCGTTTATCGAATCCGGCGTGGGCGAGCGGGGACGCGGCGGAGACGCGGAAGAGGCGATCCGGCGGCTAATCGAGCCGCCGGATCAGAGCCTCATCTACTCGTGTAGAGGCTTTATACTACATGAAAGTGGTAAGATTGAACAACCAAGATTGTATGGTGTGTGTTGAGCCCAATACATATCTAACTCAATAGCTAATCTCATGCCATGGAGCAGATAGTTGTGAGACTGTTCTAGACCGTTTTGGGGATGATACCCTCTGTCAAGCCCTCTTCCATAGAGAAAAAAACAACATATGGCAAGCCAACAAGGCAAATTCCATTTTAGAACAACCATATGTGTACAGTCTAACTCCAGATGAGCTCTCTCAATCTCACCACCATTAATCGCAAAATGTCTGCAATAAGCAATAGCAAACAACAGAAGTAAAGCACAGTGGAGGAGGTGCCCAAAAATAGGTAATATAATGAAACAAAAAATAAGGGGAAGAGAGGTGTCTTTACCACTCCAGATGTAAGAACCCAAACCACAGGGTAAATGTAAAAGGACAATTATTTATTCAGCATGATTCATCTTTTCTGGTATCCATGCTTGTGACCATATTTTAATATGCACTTGACCTGAAGAAGCAGGCTGAGACCTGTGAAACGTGTTGTCCTTGTAATCATGCTGAATAAATAATGTAATCATTTTACATTTACCCTGTGATTTGGGTTCTTACATCTGGAGTGGTAAAGACACCTCCCTTCCCCCTATTTATTTTTGTTTCATTACATTGCCTATTTTTGGGCACCTCCACCCCTCAGTACTATACATTACATTTCCTCTAGAGGTGTTCACCTTCCGGATGTGGTGTTATCTACAACCAAGGAGGACCAACCAGGAGTGCAACCATCCAGTTCCAGTAGGACCTGAAATACCGAGCGGCAGGTATAGAGAGATAAGATATACAGCATCCATGGCCAAATGTGTGTGGAACAAATGTCCAGTTGGCCTGGGGTGCTGCAAGTGGGGGAACAAACAAGACTATCTATAGGGATACGGTTACATATTCAGCATTTAAAACAGAATATATCTTCAAATATAATGCTGGGGATACACAGTACGTTTCTGTACCGTGCATCGACCAGCTGATAATATTCTTCTGGCCCGATCAAGCCGCTCGACCCTCGCCCGCTCGATCCCCGCCGGCGGACAATGGCAGGGAATCGAGCGCTGATAAGGAAGTGCCGGCGGGGACGAGCGGTAATCGATCCGCGGGGACGCGGCTGGGATCGATCCGGCAGCTAATCGAGCCGCCGGTCGACCCGTCTATTCCCAGCATAAGACCAATGTGCTCCTTATGCATCACCATATTTGTTTTGTGCCTGTTGCAAGAATTCTCTAGGGCAGCTCCCATGCACTGGAACTCCCATCCTCCTAATGGGAGTCTTGAGTCACCTTTAAACAAGTTAAAGTGCTTAAAATCCATTGCTTCATGACTGCTTTCTTCTGCTTTGCTTGTTTATTATATAGCAGGTAACTCCCCATAACCTCCAACTGCCACCATCTGCCTTATCTTTTGTATCTAGTGTTACCCAACCTGAACTGTAAGCTTTTTAAAGCAGGGTAAGCCTCTCCTACCCTGTTGTGTTTTAGTGATTGTTTATCACAGGTTTAGAATCCACACCCCTTATGTAATGAACAGTGCTACATAATATGTTAAATAAACTGTATAATAAAAATAGATCATTCCTGCTGTCACAGACAAACATGTTTTGTTTTTGTTTTTAAGTTTAGGTATAAAGTGTGTTTAAAGAGATTACATTTTTCTTAAAACAAAATAGTAACCTTGAACTACTCTTCAGCCAAGTTCCCCGCTAGTAATGTGGTTACTTAATAACTTGCTGATGGAAACCCAGATGTAAACATTTAATAGATAATCGGGCTTTGTTGATCAGATTTAGATTAGGTTGCCTCAACCTTTTCCCAGCTAATCGCTGCAGGAATTATTCAAGGTAATGATGTTGAACAAAAGCACCTCTCAGCTATCCAGCCCCATACAAACTGTTCAAATTAGTCACAAGCCACAAATATTAGGACGTTATGCAAAGGTCAAATCGCATATGTGGACCCTGAACGTCTCTAAAGTCTAGCATGCAACACAAGCCTCCTCTGAGCGAGCCAGGCTTAACTGTTCACAACCAGAGGGAAGGAAGTACTGGAGATTCAGGGCAGTAATCCTATCTACTGCTTGTGAACGCCGGCTGCAAACCACATATCATTGCACACATCACTTGTTACAATTACAACCATAATTAGCTTCAGAACTCTAGATATAAACAGAATTAGAGGATTCTGCACAGAGGGGTCTGGCTCAGGCTGCCCTCCTCTCAGTGCTCTCTATACTGAAGAGGAAAAAATAAATAGTGATAATTGATACAGATGTCACTTGATAAGAGAGCATTTTTCAGATCAGCCAGTCACAGCAAGGCGGAGCAGGGGTTAAATTCTTTCCAACTCCCATCTAGAGCAGCATTAGCACAAGGCTCCCCTTTCTCCTTGTAGAAGCTGGAAACCTGATCTCAGCCTGACTCTCTGCAAACACCAGGAAAGGAATTGGAGGGGGGGGGGGGGGGGGGGGGGGGGGGGGGAGAAAGACATCTGGATCATTAAACACCGTATACCTAACAGGGCACTGTTAACTCTTGGATGCCTGCAGCACAACGTGAATGTAGATCTGAAAAAACAATAAAGAGATCTATCTCGCCAGTAGTCCTATGTAACATCTAAAGCCGAAAACTCATAGTAGTGACGCAGGAAGATGGAACCAGCGCCATCCCTCGACAACGAGCGTTCCCCGAACTCCGTCGGCCGGGCCGCATGACGTTACACGACGGGCGCGAACAGGAAGTCGAGTTTTCACGGTACTTTGTGCGGAGAAAATTGGGGATCTTAAGCGCCTGTGCCCACATTGCAAGATCGCGAAAAAAAAAAAATAGCTTGTCCCTCAAAAAAAAAATTGTTAAGAAAATCGCGTAGTGGGTACAGGCCTTTACTCTCCAAGCATTTTGCTGCAGGAACACCAGTGCACAGCTTGAGGCCACGCTCACAGTGGTGCGTTCTGTAACGCAACTCGCCGCACTGCAATACACCAGCTATGCGACATTCACAGTGTGGCGAGTGCATTGCGGTGCAATAGAGTGTGGCATGGTAAAAACATGCGCATTAACAGTTGCAGCGAAGTATACTTTTTATTGACTGTATGCAATGTAACGAGCAGGTAATGTGCAGTGCCGTTTTACCAATCCGTTGTGCTGCGTTTCTGCTGTCAATGGGCACTGTGAATGTGGCCTAAAGCCTGAATAATCCTTTGGCCTGGTGCACACCATGCAAAATTCACTTCAGATCCTATTTCCAGTCGAGAAGATGATCTGCTCTGCTTCCAGCGACCGATCCCAGCTGGAAGCAGACGCAGGAACACATTGATTAACCACTTCACCCCATAGCGGTTTTTACCCTAACGGACAAGAGCAATTTTTACCTGTCAGTGCTCCTCCCTTTTATTCGACAATAACTTTATTACTACTAATCGCAACAAAATTATCTATAACTTGTTTTTTTGCCACCCAAGGCAACTATTTTTGGTGTCGGGGGAGGCGCACAGCAGCAAGGGGAGTGAGTGATCCATTAAAACGTCCTGGAGCCGTTAACAGGTTCCAACAGGACGTTTTAATGCGTCAGCTTGTCAGTAAGTGGTTAAAATACTGGCTATCGTTCTATGTGTATGTACAAAATTGCATACACATGTACACTAGCTTACTTCTGTATTCAATATCCAATTATGAATTTGCTCACTCGCTTACCCGGATCTGAAGTGAAAATTGCATGCTGGGTAACCAAGCTTTGGGACTGCTTGAGATAGATGCTTTTCCAGCAGGGCTGTAAAGTCGGTACAAAAAAAAAAAAAAAAAAAAAAAAAATCATCGGACTCCAGGTCCCCAAAATTGCTCCGGCTCCTCAAGGTGCCCATTACCAGTACAAATTTTTCACCAAATGAGATCATTAAATGCGATTTTTACGGTTGGATTGTATAGAAAATTTGTCGTTAATGAAGGCAATCGATAGTGCACGATTCTTTGGTTGCTTGCTTTGTAGGATAAAATCGATCCGAAAAATAGAAAATATGATTGCACTTGAAGAAAGAATTGTTCAGTAAATGTGAACAATCGATAATTGTCTTCAGATTACTTACAATCAAACTGCATCGAAAGATCACATTTAGTGAAAAATTGTATCGGTAATGGGCACCTTTAGTCTAATGCTTATCAGGACTGTGAAGTTTGTACAAAAATCATCCGAATCCTCAGTTTATTGAGACCACCAACTTCGACTCCAGGTACCCAAAATTGATCTGACTCATCGACTCCGACTCCACAGCCCTGTTTTCCAGCAGTGGTAATCTTGTGTCAGACAGACTAAGGCAACACTGGGCACACCAGCTTGCGTGTGCTGTTACACCGGCCTGCCGACAAGCAGCCGGATCCTCCTCCCTCCCTGCAGAGTTTTTCATGACATTGTGACACTCCAGCGTATTACACGCTGGGAGCCAGCGTGTAATACATTGGCACATCCCGACATCACATCGTGTGACGTCCTTGTTGCCATGGAGACGCGACGCGGGAAGTGATGACTGAAGGAGAGTTTCAAATCCACTGCTGCCCGCTCGCAACTCTGCAGGGAGCGAGGGGGTTGAAATGTAAAGAATGCAGCCCGTGGTCCGCAGCATGCAGCCCAGCCCACGTAAAGACTGCTCAGCCCTGGACTAAGGCCTGGTACAAACCACGTAATTTCCCATCAGATCGATGGGTCAATTCAATCATTTCTGACCACCTTTTGGAAATTATCAATTCGATCCCTCGATTTGATGGGAAATTGCATGATGTGCACCAGGCTTAAAAAGTGAAGATCAACCATTTGCCACTAAAATGAAAAATTACTCATGGGGAAGTTTGCAGTTGTTAGGTGTCCATCAATTTCCGAGGTAAATCCGGTGATCATAGATGCTACCTGCAGCTTCTGGCTGTCTGTTGTCTCTTCAAACACCTCAGTAGAATCCTATGGGACTTTCAAGCAAATGTGGCAGAGATGCGGGTGTGAATGGTTGAGGAGTATTTGCTTGTAGTAGCCTCATTCTACTGTTGCCCAATCCCCAAAGTTTGGTCAAGGTTTATATAGATGTATAGTTACAGATTGCCCAGCAAGGTCATAGTAAGTAAACCAGAACTCCGAGGAGTGTGTAAGGAGGCTAAAAAGGACCAAAAAGCCCTCTTGCTAAAATTCTATGCAAAACGGAAATTTGCCTTCTTAAAAAACAGAAGGTATTCACAATTATTTAGGTTGGAGTGAGCATATGATGTCTGCCGCAATGCATCATTGCTGAATATGCAAACCATCCCTTTGTTGTCCCTGCAAGCTAAACACGCCTCCAGAACTTCTGTATGTGAACTGCCACACAGCTGCTCTGCACAAATGCTTATAGACCCATATGCAGTTGTAGGCAGCTGATTACAGATGTTGACAAGTGGTAAATGCACCACCCCTCAACCGACTGATTCAAATATTGCTTGATGTATCATGTATGGCAAGCTGAAGAATTCTGATTACTTGCTAAAGGCACTCCTCTATACACACTAGTTGGATGAATAAATCTTTAAATCTTATTTTCTAAGATTAAGTAACAAATATGTAGTGTAGTAAACCCCCAAATTTGCCATCTCAGAAGGTATTTGCGATTAATCTGGTTAGAGTTAGCATATAAGGTGTCCCACAATGCATCACTGCTGAATATGCAAATCCTCCATTTGTTGTCCCTGAAAGACAAGCACCTCCCGAACCACTGGAATGCAATGATGTGTCAGCTTTTTAATTGTACAGAGCCACATTACTTCAACATACATATAGACTGTTCCAGACTGGTTGGGCCTCATCAGTGCATGGCATGGATTAATAAAACTGTATGTGGTAGGACTTGAAACACCCAACAGATCTCCCAAAATGTTGATCAAATTATCTGCACTTGAAACATCATTATGAAGGACTGACACTCTGTGACCAAAACATTGCACAACCAATTCATTATATCATATTTTTTTCCGCTTCAGTATCTCTAATGGGATAGAGAGGAGAACAAGGTGGTTTTTAACCACCACCATCATGAGTGCTACTTTAGGGCAATTACAATAGGTGATCAAAGGCACTTTTCATCACTATATTAACCAGACTGTCTCTTTATAAATATACCAACCTCAAAAGGGACAATCTTATTTTTCAGACAGTCAAACAGAGAAGTGGTGATCAGGTAGCAGTTAAAGGGAACCTCAAGTGAGAGGCATATAGGGTGGCTTCAATATTTGTTTCCTTTTAAAACAATACCAGTTGCCTGGCTGCCCTGCTGATCATTCTGGCTGTAGTAGTATTTAAATCACATACATGAAACAAGCATGTAGCTAATCTAGTCATTTTTGTCCAAAACATCTGATCTGTATGCTTGTGCAGGGTCTATGACTAAAAGTAAGCAGAGGATCGGCAGGACAGCCAGGCAACTGGTATGGTTTAACATTAAATATGTCAACCAGCATATCGTTCTAACTTCAGGTTCTCCAACAGCTTGTCACTTTCTTATAAACAGGGCCCAATAACTCTCTTTGGGTGCTTTGGGCAACAGTATCAGTTTTGCCCGAGTTTTCTTTGCACAAGCCTTCAGAAGAAGCCCCAGAGAGCATGAGATCCGACAAGCTGCCACGGTTTACCACACACTGAATCATGCTCTTTGCCTTCAGCGAAGACAAGGAAGTGTCAGGAAGTTCTAGTGCCAGGAAGAGGCTGTAATGATCATATCTAAATGCATCCCCACCTCAGGGAAATCACAGAGGCTTCAGACAACACACTATTAGAGAGCATTCACCATCTGCACCACACAATGCAGCAGGCTTCCACACCTCTTCTAATATACAAAGGACACTCGCTTGCATTGTGATCAGGTGTATTACTGACACACGGCACTGAAAGGAAGATTACTGTATGAAGCATCCTTGCTTTGTAAAAGGCACACGCAATCTCAGAAGTGCTACATAATAGCAACTTGAGAGACTACAAATATGCAACAGATCTCTGCTAAAAAAAAAACACCAACTAGGATAAGCAAGAGCTTCTGAGGGGATATATTATACCAGCACCATGTAGCGGATAGTATTTTCACCTTGCATCACCAGTTTGATTCCCAGCCAGGACACAATTTGCACAGAATTTGTATGTTTTACCCGTGTCTACGTGGGTTTCCTTCAGGTACCCTGGTTTCCTCCAACTTCTCAAAAAACATACAGATAATTGGCTTTCCCCCACAATTAGCCCCAGACTGCGATGAACAAATGACTATGGTAAGGATTAGAATGTGTGGCCCTCCTATAAAACTGCAGAAGAGGTTGGCAATACATAAAAATAGCAACAACAACTTACACCCCCCCCCCCCTCCCCCCAACAAAACAAAAACAAAGCATGTTTATCAATGTGTGCAAAAAGTGGGGGAACCTTATCCCCCACCATTTATGAAACAGGTCCACCTACTTGTGAAAACTGCTGACAAGTTACTATTAAAATCTAGATATGCAATCTTTCGACATTCCAAACATACAGCCTTATATAAATAGCAATTTACAGACGCAGCCCACTCTTCAATTGCATTAGGTAAGATTTCTCCTACGTCACGTTGTCTGCAGCGCAGCATGCTGTTCACAGTTGTGGAATATAATGGCATTTTATCAATAAATAATTAGGATAAAAGAGAAAAATGTCAATAAAGGCCTAGAATAAGTGCTAGTATATGGACTCCTCAGTCCTGAACCTGACCAGTTCTAAGCACACTGAATTATCTACAATGTAAGCTATGCAAGTTACCAGTCCAGATTGCCACAATGGGGTTTCAACTTTGGTCATCAGTGTGAGCTGGAAACACGCAGCCACAGAGGTGTCAATGTCCCCAAACGTTACATAGAACAGCACATCATGCCTTGCCACATCCTAATCTTGAACTGGCAGATAAAAAACAAAGCACTAAGGCAGAGCTCCCCAACCCTGTCTTTAAAGGGAACCATAGATGAAAAAGATTTTATACATACCTGGGGCTTCCTCCAGCCCCATACGCTCTGATGGATCCCACGCCGCCATCCTCCACTGCCCGCAGCTACGAGAACCGGCTTCCCACTGTTCCGTCAGTCAGAGCCAGTCTAAGCGTAAGGGAAGTGCGCTGTTTGCGTAGCTCTGCAGCAGCCGCTGGAGAGATATACATAGAGGGCGCACTTCTCCTGCGTAGCTGGCTCCGATGACGTCAGTGACGGGAGCCGCGTATGGGGCTGGAGGAAGCCCCAGGTATGTTTAACATCTTTTTCATTTTCCCGTCTAGGTTCATCTCTGGTTCCCTTCAAGGCCAACCAACAGAACATGTTTTGCAGAAAACCACAAACATGCTCAGGCGAGGTAATTAGTGTCTCAGCAGAGCTGAGCTGATTAACTACTTCTGTGGATTACCACATAACATGCACCATTGGTGGGCCTTGAGGACAGGGTTGGGGAACACTGCACTAAGGGCCCTTTCACACCAGAGGGCTTTTTCGGCGTTTTAACGCCACGGCCGAAGTTGGCGTTTGGTACTTATCCGTTAGCCGGGCGCATCCGGCAGGTGGCGACAAAACTCCACCAGAGTTACATCTTTCCCTACTATCCATGTCGGCCTGGAGGGGCAATAGTAATTACCGCCACTTGCCGGATGCGCCCGGCTAACGGATAAGTACCTGGCGTTTTCCTAGGTAAAATGAAACACTTAACGCTGCGTTTTGGTGCGTTCCGTTTTGAAGCTCCCGCGGCGTTTCTCATTACCATTGATACTAATGTATTGGCGTTAAAACGCCCTAAAAACGCCTGCAGCCAAAACGCAGCTTTTTAGCCTTTTACCGCTGCCTGTAGTGTGAAAGAGCCCTAAGGCAGGGATTTTCAACCCTGTCCTCAAGTAGCACCAACAGTGCATGTTTTGTGGAAATCCACAGAGGCAATTAATCAGCTCTGCTGAGACGCTAATTACCCCACCTGTGAATGTTTGTGGTTTTCTGCAAAACATGCACTGTTTGTGGTACTTGAGAACAGGGTTGAAAAGCCCTGCACTAAGGTATTAAACCACTTACCATCATGAAGTGACTCAAAGTGTACCAGAGCTCCCGAAAACAGTAAGATTTATACATACCTGGGGCTTCCTCCAGCCCCATCAACTTAGATCACTCGCACGCCGTCGTCCGATGTCTGCAGCTCCCACACTTCCGTCAGTGGGCTCCAGTCTACACAGGAGAAGTGCGCTCTTTGCGTATCTCTCCAGCAGCTGCTGGAGAGATACGTAGAGGGCACACTTCCCTCACGTCAGACTGGCTCCAATTGATGGAAGTCAGGCAACTGGTGTTGCTTAAAAAGGAAATAAATATGGCAGCCTCCATTTACCTCTCACCTCGGGTTCCCTTTAAATTGCACCCAAAATGGGTCAGGAGAAAAAAAATTTGTATACACCTGGGGCATCCTCCGGCATGATCGCTACTTCGAAGTCCTCCGCCACCTCTCCTTTCGTCTGCAATCGAACCTCGGCACAGGCGCATTTTGCTTGTGCGTGCTCCTGTGGTCGGGAGTGTAGTACTGCACAGGTATAGAACTGAGCGCGATGGGGGCTCGAGAATGCAGTTGGCCCCACCTGTAGGAGGCGTGTGGCAATAGTGACCGTCATGGCGGATTGGATCTTTAAGATCCCCGACAACTCCTGCGCAAAGCACTGCGACCACTTGAAGTCTTGCTGCGCCCGTCGTGTAACATTGCGCATAATCAGCGGCCGGAAGATGAATCGGCAGAGCACTCATCATCAGGAAGACGTTGCTGGATCCATTTCCCTGAATCGCGAGGTGAGTGCTTAAAGTAATGATCAGCAGCTCCATTCATTCAAATATACTAAACAGGGATGAGGACTGCCTTTTGCCAGGAAAAAGTATTTGTGCAGAGACCATTGAATGTCATCGCATATCAATAATTCCTAAAACAGCTGATTGGTCAATCTAAATGACATAAGCTATTGAATATTGCTGGCCTTTCTGTAGTACAAAAGGAGGAAATGTTTGGGACATATGTTAGTTTGCACGCAGCAGAGCTTGATAAAGGATCTAAGCCATCCGAAACATCGCATTTTATTGATATATGCGATCTGAAAATTAATTAAAAAAAAGGAGCAAATTAAGCCAAGGAAACCAGATTCTTACGCAGTATGGAGCCGCCTGTCTTCTGGAGGACTCTGCTCCGAGGACTTCCATAGTCCCCTGCGGCAGAAGATTTAAACAGAAGAGCTGCCTCCACAACGAGGCACCATGAGAGGAGAGGGAAGGCTCTATAGCAGGGCTTTTCAGCCTTTTCACTAATTGTACCACCTTTATTGTCTGAAAATTTTCAAGCACCACCAATGTGCCTGCACAGTAGATTGGGCCCGACCAGGCTCCGCTGTTTCCACTGAGTGGAGAGCCGCTACTGCGCATATGCGCACGCCAACAAGGAGATCTTTAAGGGGTCCCAGCGCTGGATCCCCACTACTGAGGGAAAAGGGGGAAGCCTCTATATAATCCATAGGCTTCCCTCACCCGAGGTAAGTACCCCCCAGGTGAATTTTTTCTCTTACAGATACACTTTAAGAAAAGTGAGTGAGTGAGTGAGTGAGTGAGTGAGTGAGTGAGTGAGTGAGTGAGTGAGTGAGTGAGTGAGTGAGTGAGTGAGTGTGTGTGTAAAAGGGTTAAAATTAGATTGATAGCCTACAGAATGCATTAGTAGCGAGCGAGGGGGAGCTGAACTTTGTGGTGGACCAGGACAAGCAGCAGACAGGCAATTAAGTGGCGGGCAAACCTGACATGTACCACCTGGGCAACAGCAAAGTACCAGATTGAAAAGCCCTGCTCTGTACCCTTCCCTCTCCTCTCACGGTACTTTCGTTGCGGAGGCAGCTCCTCCGTTTAAATCTCCCGCCGCGGGGGACTTTGGAAGTCTTCAGGAGCAGAGTCCTTCCGAAGACAAGCGGCTCCATAATACGTACGCGCCTTCCCTCTCCCTAGGCAAGTATCTGGCTGGGGAGAGGGAAAAAGATCCCCAATGACTTTAAAGGACAACTGAAGTAAGAAGAATATGGAGGCCCTCATAATTTTCCTTTTAACCAACACCAGTTGCCTGGCAGCCTGGCTGATCTATTTGGCTGCAGCAGTGTCAGCATAATGCCAGAATCAAGCATGCAGCTAACCTTGCCAGATCTGACAATAATGTCACAAATGCATGATCTGCATAAGCTTATTCAGGGTCTATGGCTAAAAGTATTAGAGGCCGAGGATCAGCAGGCCTGCCAGGCAACGGGTAGTGCTTGAAAGGAAATAAATATGGCAGCCTCCATATCCCTCTCCCTTCAGGTGTCCTCTAATGCAGCGCAATGGTATGCAGTCACCGATATCCTGATGCCGCGCCCCCCCCCCCCCCCCAATCATCCACTCATACGGAACTTTTCCATCGTACTTTATCACATTTGGTCGATACACAGCCAAAATCGACTAAAGTAAGCCTATCAGATATGTGGAGGCAAGAAATGTCTGGAAGATTTGAAAGTGACCAAATCAGCTGGAAAGAAGAAAAATCAGTATTGACTGAAGAGACCATCTGATCATATATTTTATCATAGGCTTAGTTGAAAGCAAACCTGAAGCAAAAATAAACTTATGAGATAATGAATTGTATGTGTAGTACAGCTAAGAAATAGAAGAGGAGTAGCGAAGGTCTAATGTTTGAGTACTGAAAGAGTTAAATTTCCGTTGTTAACCATGCTAAAGAGCTTCTCTGAGCTCTTCAGCCCACTGGATGGAATAGAGTCCTGTTTTCTGAAGCACTAAAACAGCCAAGAAACAGTGAGAGACAGCTTGGGATAATGCTTTACTACCAGAAATTTCAAACAGTCATTATTTCTGCTCGGTTTTATAGCTTAAAAGACAGAGTGTGGTTTCTAAACTGCAAATATGACAGAATGATGCAATGCTACTATAAAAATAAATATCTGAGACTTTTCTTTGCTAATATTCTATTCGTTATCCCTACTACACATCCAATTCATATTTTTTTTTTTTTTTTTTTTTTTTTTTTTTTTTTCGCATCAGGTTTGCTTTTTCAATCACATTACTCAGGTTTACTTGAGGATCAGAAACTAGTGAGCTTTTAATACCAAATCTAGCTCCACAGCTCTGTAAACCCGCCCCCCATACCATATTTCTCAACGGAACCTAAATTGTATTAAAACTGGTCATGCTGGCAACCACATACTATACAAGCAGAATAATAAAATGAGAAAACAATTCCAAGGTTTTAAAATTTCCAGGAACATTTTCTGAACACGTCATCCTCCACTCACGTCAGGATTTCTCATAAGTAGGTCTTTATTTGAAGTGCTGTTCCATTTAGTCTCTCTGGACTTACTTATTACAGATAATTAGCAAACAACATAATATGTACTGGTGGTGATGATTATCAGTTCCTGTTTTGTTTAGGTTATTAGTTTGTTAAATACCTATTGGAAAGCACTGGTGATAATCAGTGGTACAGCTAAGCTGCTATGGGCACAAGTGCCAATGTAACATTGGTCCCCATAAATTGCTCCATACATAAAAATTAACATGGAGCACAACAACCGCCAAGGAGAGCCACAGTGTCAGTGAGATGTAAGCAGGGGAGGGGAACAGTCTGTTAATCATTACCACTATTCACAACACATAAAGAAGCGATTATTAGAAGCATAGCGCCAATGAATAGCTACTACAGCAGCTGAAGGAGGGCCCCTGGTAAGCCCCTCTGATCCAGGGGCCCTGATGCAGTTGCAACTTCTATTGCTACGCCACTGGTGAAGATTATGGTACTTTATCAACCGATAATAGTTGTGAATCAGACTTATCTGGTACAGATTAGATCTGTGATCAAACACATAGGCAGGCACAGATCCCTAGTATAGCAGCAGAGACAGGGGAAGGGAGCGTAATGCTAAATACACACAATACAATTTCCCATCCCATTGATGGGAATCAGACAATTATTTCTGACATGTCTGATCTGCTTCAGTTTGATAACTGGATCGATGTTTCAAAATTATAATAGGAAAATCAATCCAGATATCAATTGGTAACAGTTTGGACATGTACACACAATACAACTTCAGATCAGATCACCCATCAATCAGATGGGAATTTGAATAGTGGGTGCCTAGCAGAAGGCTCTGTACAGGCGCTCGATCACTGTAAACCAGAACGAAAAAAAACGAACGACAGGACGGCCAAGAAAAATAATTTTTAAAAAAGCGTTCCACCAATAATAAAACACAGCAATTATCCATGTAGACCAATCCATTCCGGCAGATCGGTTCCGACAATAAACAGTGTGAGTCATTCATATCAGACAAATATCGCACTTCTCAGTCCTAATTTTCGCACTTCGGTTAATAATCCAATTGGTGGACCGATGTATTCAACATCGTTCGCTCGTTGTAAAATCGCCAGAGATCACTTGTTTTCTAACGACTTTGATCGAGCATGTGTAGGAGCCTGAGAGAGAAGAAGTGAATGTGAGGAGGCTGCTGCTTACCTGTATCCCCCCAGAAGGCCAGCAGTAGCAGGAGGGGCAGCAGGGGGCCCGGTGTGCCGCGGCGATCAGCCCCGGGGTAGGAGAGTGCGGCCCTTCTCCCCATACCCATCCATTCAGGTTGCAAAGCCGGGCGCTGGGGCTGCTCAGGAGCGGGACGAGGCTGGCTGCTGCTCAGTCCGCACGGGGCAGCTCGCTTCCTCCTCTTCCTTATAGCCGCGGGAAAGTTTTCAGGAAAGCCAGAGGAGCCGGATGCGGACAGGAGAAGTGCGGGGAGATGTGGAGGAGCCCAGCGGAGAGACGGAGGGAGAGAAAGGGGGGGAGAGAGAGAGAGAAACACACAGAACGTTAGCAGAGCGCACACATCCCGGCCAGGACAATCCACACTGAGAGCGCAGGAGACAGGCTGCCAGGCAGGAGGAGGAGGAGGCTGCTGCTGATTGGGTGTATCCCAGAGGCGGCACCGCCTCATCCACCCCACTGACAGGCGTCCACGCCTCCCCCACCGCCCTACACCACCGCTCTACTGACCGGCGGCCCCGCCTCCTCACCGCCCTACTGCCAGGAGGCCCCGCCTTCCCCACGTCCTACTGCCAGGAGGCCCCGCCTTCCCCACAGAACCTACAGCAAGGAGGCCCCGCCTTTCCCACTGAACCTACTGCCAGGCGGCCCCGCCCCTCACCACCGCCCTACTGACAGCCAACCCCGCCTATCTATCGGTCCCTGGCCACTGTGGCCAGTGGCCTGGCCTCAGCACAGCAGCTCGGATCCGACTTTCGGCGGCGCCCCGTTTTCTTGGCTGCCCCGGTTATGTGGCGTCGCTGAGCAGCGCAGGCTGTGAGGGCTGCCCAGCAATGGCGTTGGTGTGTGCGCAGGACGGACGGTCACTGATGCTAGACTGTATTCTGTGCTGGCTGCGGATTAGTTACAGCGCGAGATTCATCACCAGCTTATTGTGTAACTTTCATTGCTGTGTAACTACTAGTGTGCGGCACAGGGAGCCCCGCAGTCACACGACGCGCTCTCCAGCCTTCCGAATCGGAATGCAACCTTTACCAGCCTCGCCCTGTGATTGGCTGAAGAGGGGGAGAATGGGCGGGAGTGATGAGGCTTAGAACCCCCCTCTACCCCGTCTAACATTCCTGGGCCCCTTCTGTCTCCTAATAGATAGATGGAGCTCACCAGGCCTGTGCGAGTGAGAAGCTCTGCGGGGCGAGGAGATGCAGTTATGTGGGGTTCCTTTAGTTCTGCTTCTCCATGGGCGTGCTGGGAAATCTGTATCGCTTCATTGTATCTTCTGATTTATGAATGCACGTGTAGGCAATGGTCCTTTATAATCAGCCATAGACAAACAGACCCTTAATTTAAAGGGACATCCTTTAAATGCATCCCCCACATAATATAAGTTAATTGAAATTCATTGTAGGCAGTTATTACCTTGCTTGAAATCTACTTTCAGGATTGTTTAAAGAGGAGCTCCAGTAAAAATAATGTAATAAAAAAAGTGCTTCATTTTTTACAATAATTTTATATAAATGATTTAGTCAGTGTTTGCCCTTTGTAAAATATTTCCTCTCCCTGATTTACATTCTGACATCACATGGTGACATTTTTACTGCTGGCAGGTGATGTCAGTGGAAGGAGATGCTGCTTGCTTTTTTTTTTTGGGCAGTTGAAAACAGAAAAATGTCAGGACCATAGTCCTGACATCACACTGTGGGAGGGGTTTTACCACAATATTAGCCATACAGATCCTCCTGATGATCCATTTGAGAAAAGGAGAAGATTTCTCATGGGAAAGCGGGTATCAGCTACTGATTGGGATGAAGTTCAATTCTTTAGGCAAATGGGAGAAAAGGAATTATACTTACCTGTGACTTCCTGTAGTCTGGCAACTCCCTCGATGTGCTTCCAGCGTCATTTGCTGTGTGCCTGTGAAATTGTGTGGGCCACTGAGCATGCGCTGTTTTGGGCCATGCGCTTCCTCCACTGTGCTCCCGTAATCAGGAGTGTTCTTCACAAGTGCAGTTACAGGCTTAGCATAACTGCCAATGCACAGAACTCTTACAGCCACAGGAGCGTGATCGGGTAGCATGCGTGGCTGGGACCATGTATGCGCAGAATTCCGCAAATGAACCGACTTTACGAGGCTGACAGTGTTACAACAGATGGGAGCGGGAGAACATTGGGTGCTAGTTTACTTAAAGAGACACTGAAGCGAAAAAAAATGATGATATTATGATTTGTATGTGTAGCACAGCTAAGAAATAAAACATTAAGATCAGATACATCAGTGTAATTGTTTCCAGTACAGGAAGAGTTGAGAAACTCCAGTTGTTATCTCTATGCAAACAAGCCATTAAGCTCTCCGACTAAGTTATGCTGGATACACACCATGAGTTTCCGAGTCGCACACGGCCGTCGATACGCGTCGATTCGATCATTTCCGAACGAATTTCGATGATTTTTAGGTCGAATGCCATGTAAAGTATGGCAAATCAACCTAACGATCCATCAAAGCTTCAATCGGACAGGTCGGAAATAATCGAATCGACGCGTATCGACGGCCGCATCGAACGCGAAAACGCATGGTGTGTATCCAGCATTAGTCCTGGAGAGGGATGTTATCTGACTTTTATTATCTCAACTGTTCCTGGACTATTTACTTTTCCTCTGCTAGAGGAGAGGTCATTACTTCACAGACTGCTCTGAAAGACTCATTTTGAATGCTGAGTGTTGTGTAATCTGCACATATTATAGAATGATGCAATGTTAGAAAAACACTATATACCTGAAAATAAAAGTATGAGAATATTTTCTTTGCTGCTAATCTTCTAGTAATTATTCATAGTACACAACCAATTCACTATATCATATTTTTTTTCCGCTTCAGTGTCTCTTTAAGGGGACCCAGCAGGAAACCTCATAGGGAACAGTTCTCCAATAACAACATCCTCTACAGCAGGAAGTGTTGTGACTGGCTGGATAGTGTGGGCGTATTATTACTACAACCTGTCTGAAACCTAGGAGTTTTGAAAGGGTGCTGTCCACCCAATCACATTAGCAGAATTTTGCTATGAGGTTTCCTGCTGGGTCCCCTAAATTAGACTAGCGCCAAAAACATTGAGGGAGCAGATGGACTGCAAGGAGCTGGAAGAAGCCAAAGTTAATCCAGCGCAGGAGACTTGGGCGCACAGGAAGTAACTTCGGCGTTGTCAGAAGACGGAGCTGAAGTTACTTATAAAACACTATAATTTGTCCTCCAGCAATTGCTGGATGCCGAATTATTTCATTCCCCACCATCCATAGCGGCCTGGAGGGGGAATAGTATTTAACACGGCCGGGACTTGTGCAACAGCAGGATCAGTCATATACCAGCTGTATCCTGCGCTCAAGTCTCCCGTGCTGATTCCTCTCATACACTGAAGAAGCCCCATATAAGTAAAATCCTTTTTCTTACATTTGTCCCAGGTAAACTTTAAAACAGGATTGGGTACAGGCCCATCGGTTTACACACTGTACAGTTTTAGAAGACAGTAATACTCCATTTTTTTACCTCATGAGTGCAATCTGGAACTTAGCTACACAATAGTCAAAATGTAATAAAACATTGTTTCAATTTCGTTTTCATGATTTGAAACCGACAGCCACGTTAATTACCACCAAGGTTCTCCTCAGTCTTCTTGTAGTAGGAAGAGTGTCGCATCCCAGGTTAGTGACTGAGCGCGTTCCCCAAAATGCTCCAGGCCGGGAATGTTCTGAAGGACTGAAAATAAGCTTCAATGTGCTCTATTCACAAGGGCAGTTCGGTAACATTTTGTTTGGTAAAAAACCTCATTTGGTATTCTACACTTTTTTTTCCCCAAATTCAGTAAAGTTTTTCCGCATGAGGCAGAAGTTTGGTAATTTACCGAACAAACATGCCTCAATTCACTTAGCCCTGCTCGGTAAGTGTCACTTACCAGCCATCTAGCAGGGCAGCAGGCAGGCAGGGAGCTGCTTGTATGACTCAGAGTTTTTTTCTGCACTGCAGTGTATCCTATCATCCCTTTAGATGTGTTGCAGCCACCAGGGGGAGCTCTTCTGTATGCCAGAATACAGATTTTCACATCTAAAGGGATGCAGAAAAGCCCTCAAAAATGTCACCTTCCTCTGCACTGATGCAGTGAAAGACCCAACAGAATCCCTGTTGCATCAAATAAACTGGGAAGCAGGGCTGTGTGGCTTTCCCTATTTGCTGCCTGGCTCTCCACAAAGGCAGTCTATCAAATTTACCGCACAGAGACAGCATGGAGAGAGCAAGTTATCGGCTGCTGTGAGCTGGAGAAAAATACCAAACACTTTTGCCCTGTAAACCAAATGCGGTAATCTTTGTGAATTGCAATTTCTTGACATTTCCTGAGGCATTTACCGCACATGTCGGTAATTTATCTCACTAGTCGGTGATATTAATTTTCTGCGTGGTAATCAGTTTAGTGAATTGTAATGTGGGAAGGTGATCGGTAAAATCAGCTGCTTTCAGCATTACCGAATGCGGTAATGCTTTGTGAATAGAGCCTATTGTGGTCACATGTCTGCTAGTTTCAGTCCATGACAAATGGTATATAAAGCTTCCTGTCAAACATCAGCCATTGGAGCTGCATCAGTGACAAAAAGGTTTGGGGTGTGTATCCTAGAGATCCATATGAAAGTGTACCTTAATGGAAAAAAAAAATTACATAAATATCTTGTTAGTGGGAAGTCTCTGGACAAGCCAGGTGCTTCCCTAATGCCCTTACAGCACACCATTGTTGCATCCTTCTAAATCTGACAAAAGCTTGTTGAATAGGTTTCTTGTGGCCATGTTCCTGCAATGGACCAGCGCATCCGGACTGGACATGTGCAAGTACAGTCTGTGTGTGCCCAGTAGAACAAAGTGTTTGTGCATGGAAGCAGCTTTTGTTCTACGAGGCATGAGCGGACCTTACTTGAGTATTTCCAGCAGAATGTGCTTGTTCATGTCCAAAATCGAGGCTTGAAGATGAAGATGGTCCTGTGTGTTGGAACGGTGGGCTCGAGGGCGATCCTGGAGTTCTCCGGTCCATGCAGAGACTTCCAAATACAGAGGTAATTATCTACGTTTTACTTCCAATCCCTATAGGCCCATACACACAGCGTACAAATGTCTGTACAGACACGTGCTGAGCGACGGTTCATGCGACAGTTTGTTCATGTGGACACGGCAACAGACAAAGACTGTCAGCAGACTGTCTGCACACACAGCCATGTTTGAGCGATTCAACTGGTGAATCTCTTGTGACTTGTCTCACAAACCGTCACTTAGTTTGTTGGTGTCCTGTCGTTTGTACGAATGTCTTCTACAGACAGCAGAGTCACTACCATAGAACAACTACTATACGTAGTCTGTGGCAGAAAGCTTCCGTCGTGTCTTCACTCTTTGTGTTGTCACGTGTGTACAACTGTTGCAAACTCGAAATGTCGCTGCCATAAATATGCTGTTGTCTCTTGTCTGTTTGTCGTTGCCTCACAACTACAGACAAATGTATGCCCTGTGTATGGGCCTTAACACAGATGTGCTTTAAATTACACTTTAGTAGGTGCTGCAGAGAGAATAGAGAATGGGTGAGGAGCCACATCAATAGCAGTTTTTAAAGCCACTTCAGGAATGCTGTAAGGTCAGTAAACCTATGACATTTGAAAGTTTGTTCACGATCAGTAGGAATAGCAAGAAATCATGAGGTCCCATGGCAAAATTTGGGTGGGGCCTACAGACCTAGGTGCATTTGAACAAGGATATATTTCCCTGCTCTATGGATATGAATGATCATGGCAACTAATGCAGTGTATATGTTAAGGCCAGATCTTGAAGTTGGCCACTTCAGGATCTGGCCAGCCAATACACCCAGTGGCCAGGCTACTGCGGCCAGTGTGAGAAGCTACAGCCTGTGTCTGGTTCTCAGATCTGCCTGCAAGAGGAAATGTATGGAACAGCCTGTTCCTGCACTCTCACCCTCTCTGGTCTGTGTGTGTGTCCGTCTTTCACTGCAGCCTGTGTTGCGGCAGCAAATACAGACAACACAGGCTGCAAAAGCTGATTGAGAGACACCACACACACGCATGTACACACAGCAGGGAGGGAGAGAATACAGGCATACTGGACAGGCTGCCCTGTATATTTCTTCCATTCAGACAGAGTTGCCGTGCTGTACTTGCAGCCAGAGCCGGGACAAGGTCCTCCAGCACCCAAGGCTGAGACACCAAAGTGCGCCCCTCCATCCCTGCCCCCCCAGCCATCACACACTGATTGCTATTAGACTAAGAGGCGCCACAGGGCCCACAACCTCCCCAACACCTTAATATCTAGTTATATGGCTTGCAGTCACTGCCATGTATCCCATTTTCTTATTTCTTTCTGCTTTAAACACAATTAGGAATGACAGCTGAATGAATTCTGCGCCCCCACCTACACTGCGCCCTGAGGCTGGAGCCTCTCCAGCCTATGCCTCGGCCCGGCCCTGCTTGCAGCAGTGCAGTGTGGTCAGGGGCGTAGGAATAGGCCCTGCAGCCCCTGCGCCCGCGGGGGGGCCCGGCCCCCCCCTGGGGCCCGCTTGGGGCCGTTTTGTGGGTGCTGGAGGGGTGGCAGCATGAGGGGAAAGCCTTGCCCACAGTCGGCGGGGAGAGGGGTAGTTCCCCCCTCTCCCTCACCTCGGGGCTCTCCCCTCTGCGCTCCCCTCCAGCTCGTAAGTGTCTGTGGGGCTGTGGTGGGCAGCGAGCGGCGGGCAGATACATACCTGCTTCCGTGCGTTCCATCGGAGACTTCTCCCTCTAGCGGCTGACGTCACTTCCAGTGCCGTCAGCCGCTAGAGGGAGAAGTCTCCGATGGAACGCACGGAAGCAGGTATGTATCTGCCCGCCGCTCGCTGCCCACCACAGCCCCACAGACACTTACGAGCTGGAGGGGAGCGCAGAGGGGAGAGCCCCGAGGTGAGGGAGAGGGGGGAACTACCCCTCTCCCCGCCGACTGTGGGCAAGGCTTTCCCCTCATGCTGCCACCCCTCCAGCACCCACAAAACGGCCGCGAGCGGGCCCGGGGGGGGGGGGGGGGGGCCCGCTCAGAAAATCTGCAGGGGGGCCCGGTGGGGCCTAGTTACGCCCCTGAGTGTGGTCATCCTCGTACACATCCAGGAGCATGGCCAAGAAGAAAGGGATGGCAGTGATCAGTGGTGGGGTAGAGGAGGAGCGAAGAAGCCTTTAGATTAGGGGTGTCAAACGCAATCACGTAAGGGGATAATATCTAAAACATATTCTAAGTCATGGGCCAAATTTTGTGTTAAGATTTAACATTTATTAAACAGTCTTAAACGAAGTGAGACAATGATAATGACCGTGTGGCAGGGGCATTGGGGGGGGGGGGGGGACAGCTCCTCTTCCCCCTTCTGCAGAGTAGCACAGTAGGGCACTTTAATATTTACCTGTTCCAGTGTTGCTTCGTGTCTCCTCTGATCTTCCTGACAGACACGTGTTCTATGCTGCACACCTCTGTCTTCAAATGCAAGTCATACCATCGGGAGCTGGAGGTGTGCAAGCAGAGAGCATGTGGCTGCCAGGAGGAACAGAAGAAACCTGATGCAGTGCTGGAGTAGGTAAACATTACAGTGCTCTGCTGTGCTACTCTTCAATGTGGGGAGAGGGTGCCAGGGGGGAAAAGGTGTTTAGGTATGTGTGTGTTTGTTTTAAGAGCATTGTGGGGTTTGGATCCAAGGAGGGGGTCTCGTGGGTTGTTGCTGCACTCTTGCTCAAATGACAATGGGCTTGATGCACGTAACTGTGATAAAATTTCTGTGCACAGACAGCGCACTGCAATATTGCCCTTACTTCTGCCAGCAAGCAACCTTTGTTACGCTGTTAGCGCGACCTGTGGTACTTGAGTAGCACGACTGTTGCAACATTAATGCAAGTTAGTAACGCAAGGTTTTTTATTTATTTATTTTTTTGCCACAGGTTTGCTTAAAGCGGACCCAAACCAAACATTTTTTAATTTAAAATATTTAGTTTCACTACTCTGACACATACAAAGATAAATAAAAACTCCTTCAAGCCTATGAGCATTTCAGTGCATGCTTTTCACCCTTCTCTTTTCATAACTAGGGTTATATAGGTGGCAGCCATTAGCAATTCCTCCATTGCCGGACACCACCTACTCCACTAGTTTGCCGGATTCTGTCCCGGCAATTTGAAAGGAAGGGAGGGGTTTCTCCAGTAAATGTAAAATATTTTATATTTGTCATCATGCAGCTGAAAAAAGGCTGCTATTCATTATTATAATTTAGAAAATACATTTTATTTCTGAAATCTTGTATTTTTAATTTGGGTCCACTTTAAATGTGATATTTAAGTGAAAACAAAGGGAAGAGATAAAGAACTGTATCTATCCTTCTACTCCTAACAGTGACTTTTAGATATGCCACAGTTTTATGTTATGTTTAAAAACTTAAAAAAAGCAGATTTATTGTTTTGTCCTAGCTGAATGTAAAGCCCCATCTACACAATACGATTCTTTTTACGATCCGATTGAATCGAATCGAATCCCAATCGGATATGTTGGATTTCATCGGATAGTAAAAGGAATCAGAATCGAATTGCACAAAGAATCGTATAGTGTAGATTGGGCTTTAAGCCGCATCTACACGCGTAGATGCGGCCGCGATGTTCCTTATCAATCGAGCCGCTGATGCGGCTCGATTGATAAGATCCGTCAGGACAGATCTTGCTTCCGCCGATTCCCTGCTTGCTCCCCGCGAGGGGACAATGGCAGGGAATCGAGCGGAAGATAAGCGGCGCCGGCGGGGACGAGCGAGGAATCGAATCCGGCGCGAGTGGGGACGCAGAAGAGACGATCCGGCGGCTAATCGAGCCGCCGGATCGCTGCCTCATCTACACGTGTAGATGAGGCTTTACAGTCTGTCTCTGTGTCTCAGAGTACTCAAATATATGGACTATTGACCTTTTTTATCTATACTCTCCTAGCAGAGAACTTGGCTTCTTTAGAGCAAAGTTTTTATGGCTGTAAATCAGTAGTCTGACTGGGTCCCGACTGGAGACAGTTGCATAGCTGAATATTAACTCATTCAGGCAGAGAAAGACGAAAAGCATCATAGCATATTTATTTGTGTGCTATGCACCGTACATACTAATGTCTATCTCATTGTGTCACATGGCACCTAAGGTTTCCTTTAAGCAGCTTGTAGGGGATCTCTGAGGGACATAAATTTGTAAGCTGCTGCCTGTAATTACCGTTTCTATGGAGATAAGGTAGTGTGTGACTATGAGCGTGCCATATTCACCTGCTGAATGTGTGTGAGGAGATCAGCCTGGCTGTGGCCAGCCTATGAAAGCCTGGGAGGTAAATTATGTCTGTGAGACTCAGTGCTGAAGTGTGAAAGCCAGTGTTTATGGGTGGTCCAGCATCTAATTTTACTCTGACAAATTTCTGGCATGCTCCAGCTATCTTAAAGTAATGTTTCTTCATGCTATCCAGCATCCAAGAGGAAGCCGCTCGCCGACCATGCGAGCTGAACTATGCATGCCTTTTTTTTCTGGCCCAGAGCGCTCATAATAGTGGCCATTCACAGCTGCTCCAGGAATGTGTTGACAACTGCCACCTACAATTCGTCCTTTTCCTTTTAATATGCTGAAGTACAGACTAATATTCTTTTACCGAGTGCGTGTTTACAGACCAAGGGGAAGAGTCTCTTAATGCGGGAAAAAAAACAACCCTTTTTTGATAATGTCACTTATTCCTTGCATAAAATATTCAGAAAGACAATCAGTAGTAAAATTCTGGATTTTAGTTGTTAGATAATTCTTGTATAAGCAGTTGTTTCCAGTGAAATGTTAGTTTTTTTAAGCCTGAAAGAATTATTTATTTTCCAGAGAGTAATATAGCTGTAGTTCCATCTGCTTAAAACTAAACTCTAAGGACTGGGACTCACTAGAAATCACAGATTACTCTAAAAAACGCTAACGTTTTTTTAGAGTGATTTTGCCAAAAACAACGATTTTTCCAGGTTGGGATTTTGGGCCCTGCATTCCCTGAATCACTGTGAAAATGCTGCAGGTACCGTGATTGTGATTTCGTCAAATCGCAGTTGCAGTAGTGGAATCACAATAGACTTTCATAAGCCTAGGGCTTTGGGAATCGCCAGTGATTCCTCGAAAGCGCAAATCGCAGCTGAAAATGCTCCAGTGAGCCTCAGACCTGAGGCTCACACTGAATCTGGTGCAATGTACATACAGTACATCGTATGACGGATTTTAAAATTGGTATTTTCGGGCAATATGCACTTCGGGCTCTTTCACACCAGAGCCCATTTGCTGTGTTTTAATGCAAAGCCGAAACTTTGCGTTAACCAAGGTAAATTGAAAGTCCATAGACTTTCATTTTACTGTTCACACCGGACGCTGTGTTTCGATGCGTTGCGGTTCGACGCACCCGGGAGCTTTTAATTGTCGGGAGCCGGTGTTTTCCCGTCGGGTTGATTAATTACTTCCGCTGCTGATTGCGTCGCACCGCTAAATCCCGATGACACGCCGCAGGGCATATAACGCGTTGTAGATGTGAAAGAGCCCTTCGCAATGCATGGTAACAGCTTGGCTTGGGTTATTATGACCTGATGCACCATGGAGCCAACATGTTGATGTGAATTTTTATAAAGCAATTTACATGTCCTAAATATTTATAAAGTATTGGTGCTTCGCCATGATTAGGGAGCCAGCCTTGCTCCGATACGCCTGAGCTTTTATCTGTATACCATGATGTTGGATTGAAGAATAAAGGATTTTGTATTTCACCTTATCAGCTGGTGCAGCGGAAAATGTCTTGTGTACGATTGGTGCTTCTGATTTAAAGTTGGGTACTGTACTTTCATTTCTGTGCAAACACAACTCTAGGCACGTTATGTTGTGCAATAGTGCAATGCTTTACTGCACATGTGAATGCACTCCCCATACAATTGTATGGCCATCTCTGCATTGTAACCGATCACATCCACCTTACACGCTTCTACATTTTCCACATCATTTGCCCGTGCTATTAAATAAGGCATGAGTTTGTTACTTGCACGGTGCGTGAAAAGAAATTATTTGCATTTCAATGCTCATCCCTACTTTCAAAATGGTACCACGGACTGCTCCAGCAGTCCACATTAACCACTTATTGCCCCTCCATTGAGGAGTTAAAATGGGTACAAATATGCACGTGCATTTCGGCATAAAGGCGAGTACACACGCCATACTGTAGTCTGGCGACAACGTATACACACGTGCTACTGTTGGCAGAACATCCGCCCAGCAGGAGGCTCAGACAGACCCGTTGTTTGCTACGGTATGGCGTGTGTACGCGCCTTAATGGATATTTATAAAATCTCCTATTTGCACTAATTATTGCACAAATTATGCTCTACAAAACTTGCCTACTGTTATTTGTGTCTGCAGTGGTTGGCTGGCTGAGCAGCATAATGTTTACAAATGCTGGCATTATGCTTTAACTCAAATAACTATGTTGAATATGGATAACATCTTCTTAGTGAGGGACTTTCAGTCTTGCATAGTGTTTGTTGTGTAGCTTAGAGAGTCTACTGTTATTCCTGAAAACAAAGCTTTGCTGGGATGAGGACTGTGAACAAAGCACAAGATGCTTTTCATGGAAGTAGCAGTCGTGGAAGGCCCTTTGCCTCTCGCTGACAATGGCTTGCTATGTGACACAGAAGGCATACTATGAATAACCTGTCAATCACGGTGTCCTCTTTGAAGTCTTATGGCGAAGAAAGCACAGCGGTGGAGCACCTCCCACAGAAGAGGAGATATTTTTCTTCTGCTGGTCTTCTCCACCTGTGTTTTCAAAGCTTGTGGACCATCAAGCCCATGGGGGCTCTTTTAACTTGCTCTGCTTCAAAGCAAATATGTTGACTGACAAGTTCTCTCCCATAAAAAAAGCCATCACAGCCTTTTATTTTATGTATCCTTATAGAACATCATTTAAAAATGGTAGTTAGGATTTATAGTGAGCATTCCCAAAAATAAAAACAAAAAAATTAATCTAAAGAAAACCTTAATTTTCTGTGTTTAGTGTACATGGCACATCAAAACAACTATTGGTGCCAGAGATATAGGAACAGACTACCCAGCAAGCTCATGGTGAACCAGAACTCTCAGGAGTTTGTAAGGGGCTACAAAGAACCAGAAAGCCCTCTTACTAAAATGCTATGCAAAATAGAAGTTTGCCTTCTTAACCACTTAAAGAAAACCTGAACTGAACATTAAAAGTCAAAATAAACATACACAAGTCATACTTACCTCCTGTGTAGTCTACTCCTCAATCTATTTTTCCTCTCCTGCATCCTGTTTGTCCTCTGTGATCAATGGGATTCTCCGTCCTCCATTTTGAAAATGGCCATTACCCCATAACAGCTTCCTGGTCAGCACACTGTTAAACTGTAACATCGCCCACTTGAGCCATAGGGAAACATGGACACTTCAGTTCTCCTCTCAGCTGTAACTGACAGCAACTGATATATAACTGACAGCAACTGATATATTTCAGTTCTGACAAAATGTTGTCAGAACTGGAAGGGATTATTGTCAGAAGAAAATGGTGAGCTTCTGAGAGGAACTGATGGCAAGGTAACTATGTAATGTTCATTTGAAGTTACCTCATGTGTTTATTTTAAATAATTTTACTCAGTACAGGTTCTCTTTAAAGAGATTCCGTAACAAAAATTGCATCCTGTTTTTTATCATCCTACAAGTTCCAAAAGCTATTCTAATGTGTTCTGGCTTACTGCAGCACTTTGTACTATCACAGTCTCTGTAATAAATCAATGTATCTTTCCCTTGTCAGACTTGTCAGCCTGTGTCTGGAAGGCTGCCAAGTTCTTCAGTGTTGTGCTTCTGCTATGCACTCCCCCCTCAGGGGGGAAAGAAACACACAAATTATCTCTTGAGATTCAAAAGGAATGCTGTATACAGCCTGCTTGTGTATGGATGTATTTTCTATGTGTGGACATACTGTACATCAACCTACTTCCTGTTTTGGTGGCCATTTTGTTTGTTTATAAACAAACTTTTTAAAACTGTTTTTAACCACTTTTAATGCGGCGGGGAGCGGCGAAATTGTGACAGAGGGTAATAGGAGATGTCCCTTAAACCACTGGTATGTTTACTTTTGTGCGATTTTAACAATACAGATTCTCTTTAAGGTCTCAGTCGTTTTCACTTTATGCATCCGAGCAATGTTCACCTCCCATTCATTAGCCTATAACTTTATCACTACTTATCACAATGAACTGATCTATATCTTGTTTTTTCCGCCACCAATTAGGCTTTCTTTGGGAGGTACATTTTGCTAAGAGCTACCTTACTGTAAATGCATTTTAACAGTAAGAATAAGAAAAAAAATGAAAAAATGCATTATTTGTCAGTTTTCAGCCATTATAGTTTTAAAATAATACATGCCTCTATAATTAAAACCCACGTATTGTATTTGCCCATTTGTCACGGTTATTTCACCGTTTAAATTATGTCCCTATCACAATGTATCGCGACAATATTTTATTTGGAAATAAAAGAGCATTTTTTCCGTTTTGCATCCATCACTATTTACAAGCTTATAAAAAAAAAAAATAGAGAGAAATATTTCATATTTACATAGATATTTAAAAAGTTTAGACCCTTAGGTAAATATTTGTGTTGTTTTTTTTTTATAGTAATGTTTTTGTTTTTTTTATTAAACATTTTATGTGGGCCTTTTTGGGAGGGTGGGATATAAATAGTATTTTATTTGGGGAAATATTTGTGTATTGTAATGTTTTTTTACTTTTACTTCTAGTGTTACTTTTTGGCCACAAGATGGCAATCTCGATTTTGTTTACATGACGTCACTCTAAGCGTACAATGTACGCTTAGAGGGACATAGCTTCAGAAAAAGCGTAGCTTCCGAGAGAAGCTGTCGCTTTTTCAGCGGGGGAAAGGAATCAGTGATCGGGCACCATAGCCCGATACATTGATTCCTGGGCTACCGAATCCGCGGCCGGGAGTGCGCGTCGCGTGCACGCGCACTATCGGCCGCGGGAGCGCGCCTGTCCTCCTTGATGTTTTTATACGTCAACGAGGACAAAGTGGTTAAAATAGAAGGTATTTGCGATTGGAGTGAGCATGTGCTGTCTCCCTGGATGCATCACTGCTCAATATGCACATGTACAATTAACAAGTTGACAGATAATTGCATTCTAGCGGTTTCGGAGGTGCGGTTAGCTTACAGGAACAACAAAGAATGATTTGCATATTCAGCAATGATGCATTGTGGTAGACAGCAGATGCTAACTCCAATCTGAAAAATTGCAAATATCTTCTGTTTTAAGAAGGCAAACTTTTGTTTTGTAGAGCTATAGGAGGTTGAATTGCAAATGTCCCAGTAAAAGCTGGACATCATACAACCCCATTACCTGATTGGTTACTTTAGTGCAAACATAAATCCGATAAAAAAAAATAAAAAAAAAAGCAGCCATTTGTAATTGCCGTCAGCCTACTTGTCATGGACAAAGGATGGTTAATGAGAGACCAATAATTCAGTTGATGCAGGATTGTGCAAAGCTTGTATGCCAATTTGTACAGCTTGAAAATGGACCAAGCCTATCCCATGCCTGCGGGATTTTATTGATTTGTTTTCAAGCTACATAAATTTGCACACATTTGCATAATCCTGCAACTCAGAATTATTTGCATCTCATTGACCATCTCTATCATGGACATTGTTGAATCTCTATCTCTGCTGTAACAAGTCAGTCCTGCAATACTCCTTTCTTATTATGTCCAGCACGCCCCACTCTGGTGGCCCCGTTCACCGATTGAGACTTCATTGATGACAGCTGTCTTTTTCTCTGGAACTACTGGGCATTACTGATATGCAGTTTTCATAATAAGTAACCTTTGATTGTACTTTCTCTACATCCATTCAGTATCTGTTTATCGCTTTTGTGACAGGTTTACTTTAGCTTATCCTCAGGGCATAATTGGAAGTGTTTGAAATAATTGATGTTTTCTTTGTTTAGGTGTGAAATTATATTTTAAATGTAAGGTGAAATCTTAGATTCCTTTTGGTTGCCATGTACAACATGGGCAGTTTTGTTTTTTGTTCAGGAATCTCCAGATGACAACAGAAAAACAGAAGAATTACAGCAAGCACATTTTAGTTTTAATTTTTTTTTTTTTTTACTTTTCAAAAATATATTATAAAAAGATAATGGACCATAAATGACCCTCTTCCACCTGTATACCTGAGTGTGGTTGATATGGGCATTAAAAGGGCCGAACAATATTCGCATAGCAGCAGTTGGTCATGTAGGTGGGCAGCACTTGGGTCAGGTGGGTGGTACATAACTGGTGAGCATTCTGGTTGCTACTTCAAGCTCCTCCCTCTTATGAATCTGAAGGGGAACTGGTAGGGAAAATAGATTGGATGCCACGTGTACTTTCCTGCCTGATAGCTTACCTACTAATAATGCTGGCTGTACAATCGACATTACGATTGATATGGTGTGTGATGTCAGCCAAAGAACTGCCATCCCCGATCATAGAATGTCACCAGCGGGTTGATTGTGCGGCTGCTTATGGCATCGAGGTGCTCCAGCAGTAATCAAAATTTGTATTCAATTCGATTTTTAAATGTCAAAATGGGCTAAATATTGTATAGTGTATAGCTAACCTAAAGAGGAACTGTAGTGAAAATAACATAATGAATAAAATTGCTTATTTTTGACAGTATTAATTTATAGGCTATGTAGTCAGTGTTTGCCCATTGGTTTACATTCTGAAATGTATCACTGTTGGGGACATCTTTAGTTCTGCCAGGTGATCTGAGCTGCAGTTGGAAAAAGGCGTTATTTCCCACAATGCATTGAGGTTCACAGACAGCAAACTGTCAGGACCATGGTCATGACATCACACTGTGGGAGGGGTTTCACCACAATATCAGCCATACAGACCCCCCTCATGATCTATTTAAAAAAAAGGTAAAGCTTTCTGGTGGGAAAGGGGGTATCAGCTACTGAATGGAATGAAGTTCTATCCTTGGTTAAAGTTTCTCCTTAAATCAATCGGATTGGTAGATTCCCTGCAGATCGCCCTGGCATGTAATGCTAGGTACACATGATGCAATTTCCTGTCAGATCGAATGGTTGAAATGATAATTTCCATCATGTCTGATCTGCTCTCAATCAATAACGGGATCGATTTTGAGCAGCAGTGATTTACTGCACTGTCTTATTGTTAGTTGATGAAAATAATAAAAGTTACTGGTACGCCTGAAAAAGTTTGGAATAAATTTGTATACCTCCGGTGATCATATGACTACTTGTCAAAAGCAACTTCTGTTATTTTGTTTTTCTGTGTGAATGCTTGACTGGGATGCATGTATAATACAACTGATGAAAGGTTTAATGTAACTGCTTAGGCGGCTAATGATGTTCTGAAATGTGATGAAATGTTTAAAAAAAACACAAAAGCAAAGCGACAGACTGAGCCCGGCTTGTGCTTACACTGCATTTTCCCAAATCCCTTCTTTAGCCTCTATTATCTGTGGTCTGTCTTTAGCTAATTAGTTCACAGTTTTAGTTGAAGCCAAATGCAGAGGAATGTAGTGACATGTATGTGAAGGAGGGGGATGGGGCTGCTCAGGACAATGGTCTGCAGCAAACTTTTATAAAGCTGTTTATATTCCCTATAAGTTGCTTACAGTTATGACCTGGCCAAATTGCTGCTTATAGCAAAATATCAAGTCAGTAATATGTCACAAGATATCACATACACATTAAACAGTGGTGAGGACAGATTAGAGGGGATCTTATCAGTAAGTGTGAAGTGCCATCTAATCTGCAAGAATGGTCTCAAACACTTGAGTACACATTGCCAATTCCCATCCCCCACAGCCATGTTCACGCCACAGAAGCAGTTAACCCTCTCTATGACCTTCCCAGACTGTGTGGTACATCCCTAGTCTGTCCTGTAAAGGCAGACTTTCTTCATATTGTGCGGTGTTGTTGTTGTTATTGTTATTTTGTAATATTGCTATCCTCTGATAATGACTGCAAAAGGGTAGAATCTCTCACATTTGTTATTGCTGCCTTGATTCATATGTAGTATAATGTTAATTGCTATCTATTCCTCTCACAGATGTCATAAAATACAAGGGCACCAGGGACTCAGTCAACATGCACATTCTCATGTGATTTTGGATGTGTTGGGTCCACAACACACACACAAAAATGAATGCAGTTGTGCGTTGTGAAAAAGCGTTCAGTTAAAGCACATAGATGTAAACTGACCCATACGGAAACATGGCTAATTCAAATCAAATCAAAGATAACTTTATTGGCATGACCAAGATTCATTACAGGTATTGCCAAAGCAAGGGAAAAAGTGAGACATGGAAGGGGGGTAGGGGGATAATGGCTAAGCAGTCTGTGGACATTTTTTAGGTTTACTAAATGTAATTCCTTCACATGTGCCGCACATCAGTTGTGCTTTGTGTTAAAACTCACTTTACAATGTAAACCAGCACTAAGGAAATCTTGCAGCCTTTGTTAAGTTTATATGGCATTCTGTGTTTCTTTTAAGGCAATTTAACATATTTCCTGCTTAGAAATGGCCAATGAGCCGCTAACTGGCACTTAATGATGTTGACTAGCAACATGAGGTGATTTTTTGCTGTTGAGTGATGCTTGTGATCGGTTGAAAGAGCTGGCTGAACAGCCCAAGCATGGCCACTTTGATCATATCTGCCAGTAATATATTTTTGTGCTGTTTATCAGTCGAAAGTCTGATTGGGCAGGCATGAAAATCTCTGAGCGATGGGGCGGGGCAGGAGCAGTGGGGTATCACTGAAAATCTCTGAGCGATAGGGCGGGGCAGGAGCAGTGGGGTATCACTGAAAATCTCTGAACGATGGGGCGGGGCAGGAGCAGTGGGGTATCACTGAAAATCTCTGAGCGATGGGGCAGGGCAGGAGCAGTGGGGTATCACTGAAAATCTCTGAGCGATGGGGCGGGGCAGGAGCAGTGGGGTATCACTGAAAATCTCTGAGCGATAGGGCGGGGCAGGAGCAGTGGGGTATCACTGAAAATCTCTGAGCGATGGGGCAGGGCAGGAGCAGTGGGGTATCACTGAAAATCTCTGAGCGATGGGGCGGGGCAGGAGCAGTGGGGTATCACTGAAAATCTCTGAGCGATGGGGCGGGGCAGGAGCAGTGGGGTATCACTGAAAATCTCTGAGCGATAGGGCGGGGCAGGAGCAGTGGGGTATCACTGAAAATCTCTGAGCGATGGGGCAGGGCAGGAGCAGTGGGGTATCACTGAAAATCTCTGAGCGATGGGGCGGGGCAGGAGCAGTGGGGTATCACTGAAAATCTCTGAGCGATGGGGCGGGGCAGGAGCAGTGGGGTATCACTGAAAATCTCTGAGCGATGGGGCGGGGCAGGAGCAGTGGGGTATCACTTAGCTTTAGCTTTGCACTCCGTCTAGCAGTATAATACTGCCTTATAGATTTCTTCTGAAATCTATTGAAATTGAGTTTAATGTGTATGCAGAAATCGACCGCTATCAGATTTGATTCATTTCAGTTGTATAGGGATTGGTTGTCTTTGCTAAGTGGGCCATAGTCAATCTGTGTAGGCTGACGCTGTTGAATAACTGACTCCAGAAACGATTGGTTGTGTTAGTACAAAAGCAGCTCATTCTGTACTGGGGAGAAGAGGGGGAACCATGCATGGAAGAGGCTGAATGAAGCTCTTAGCTGTGTCAGATAAGCTCATTTGAAAGCACATGGTGTTAACAATATGTCTGCTTCCATGAAAGCAGGAAGTAGACACACTGCAGATTTATTGTAGGATTTTTATCAGCTGTGACAAAGAAATGTTTTTCTTTAAATGTTATTATGCTGTTGCATATCTTTTCGAGCAGAGAGGAAGTTCTGAGTTCCGGTCCGCTTTAAGAGACAAGCGTATAGACGCTAGATTTTTGCTCAATGACAGACGCTCGTCTCAGGCAATGAAAATCTAGTGCCTTTATATAGCTTTAACTATTTAAAAAAAACAAAACATGTCCTTTTCTGTGAGATAAAAAGAAGGGAGTGGAGTGGGCGGAATGTGTTGAGGTTTTTCCTCATTAGCTGTTCCTTCATAGCTGTTGTTATTGCCTCCACTAATACGCTCAGGATCATTCCTCACCCACCATGTGCTTAGCTGGCACCTGGTGTAGAGAACATGTATTCAGCTGCCAGAGTCCACACACACCACAGCCTGCTGAGACATTTGCCTTACACTGTGATCTATTTAGGGCAGGTTGCAGCATTTGTGCCTTGTTGCTGATGCAATGCTTTCCCATGGACAGACCCCCCCCCCCCCCCCCCATGCTTTAGAAAATGGCTCAGCTCTCTCCCAACAGTGTCACGAGTTCATAAGTATCCGAGTTTCTTCTAAGGGAAAATTCTGGTTATTAAAATGTTTCTTTGAGATATACAGTATGTAATTATTCCAAGCATTTTACAACATTTTTGTCAGCTTGGGATGTAAAAACAAAGCTGTAGCACCACTTCACATCTTTTCAGCAGAATAGTCTGCACATGTTTAAAGTCTCTTTTACATGTGCATTTTGCACCAAACAAACGCCCACCAATGCCAATCTACATGGGGTGGGTATGGGGAACTGAGGGTGGTAAAGGACGAGGCAGGTCATTTGGGTGCGGTGTGGTGCCTAGTAGTTTGGGCACCACCATAGACCTTAATGCTAATTGTGGAAATAGCGGTGTCCTCTTTTTAATTTGGGCACTGGACATAACAAAAGCCAAAAGTAATATATAGGCGGGGAAGGTTAGTATTACAAGTAGGGTAGGGGGAGGGTTAGTGTTAGGAATAGGGTAGGGGGAGGGTTACTGTTAGGAATAGGGTAGGGGGAGGGTTAGTGTTAGTAGTAGGGTTACTGTTAGGAATAGGGTAGAGGAGGGTTAGTGTTAGTAGTAGGGTTACTGTTAGGAATAGGGTAGAGGAGGGTTAGTGTTAGGAATAGGGTAGGGGGAGGGTTACTGTTAGGAATAGGGTAGGGGGAGGGTTAGTGTTAGGAATAGGGTAGGGGGAGGGTTAGTGTTAGTAGTAGGGTTACTGTTAGGAATAGGGTAGAGGAGGGTTAGTGCTAGTAGTAGGGTTACTGTTAGGAATAGGGTAGAGGAGGGTTAGTGTTAGGAATAGGGTAGGGGGAGGGTTACTGTTAGGAATAGGGTAGGGGGAGGGTTAGTGTTAGTAGTAGGGTTACTGTTAGGAATAGGGTAGAGGAGGGTTAGTGTTAGTAGTAGGGTTACTGTTAGGAATAGGGTAGAGGAGGGTTAGTGTTAGGAATAGGGTAGGGGGAGGGTTACTGTTAGGAATAGGGTAGGGGGAGGGTTAGTGTTAGTAGTAGGGTTACTGTTAGGAATAGGGTAGAGGAGGGTTAGTGTTAGGAATAGGGTTCAAAGAGGGTTAGTAGTAGGGTAGGGGGAGGGATATCTCAACATTGTCAGATTACCTGTTTACATTGCATTGACTGATGGCAAAGAATACTATGACTTGCCTCCTTTATTTTTATGTGCACATCAAGCACATCATTTCAGTCTTTCGAGCAGAAACAGGCAGATAGGAACATCAGTGTTTGTTGCTGCCCTGTGCAATTACTCTGGCAACAAAGTGGGTGATTCTTCAAAGTCTCTTGGCAGCAGTACTCTAAATTGATTACACAAATGACTTTTCCTAATGGTAGGTACACACGGTGACATTTTCTGATCCATTATTTCCAACATGTTCGATCTGATTTCTGATTGATTTTTAGATTGATTTTCTATTCACTTCTGAAAAATCAATCGAAAATCAGATCAGTTATGTTGGAAATAATTGATCTGACAGTAAATCTGTCAGAAAATTGCATGGTGTGTACCTAGCATAAGGTTACATGGTAGGGCAATTTAAGCCTGATCTCAATTGTGGGAATTCTCAGCTGGCTGCACTTTGAAATAGAATGGAAATGGACAGATTATTATTATTATTATTTAGTATTTATATAGCGCCGACATATTACGCAGCGCTGTACAGTGTATATATATATATATATATCTTGTCACTAACTGTCCCTCAAAGGAGCTCACAATCTAATCCCTACCATTGCCATATGTCTATATTATGTAGTGTAAGTACTGTAGTCTAGGGCCAATTTTTAGAGGGAGCCAATTAACTTATCCGTATGTTTTTGGAATGTGGGAGGAAACCGGAGTGCCCGGAGGAAACCCACGCAGACACGGAGAGAACATACAAACTCTTTGCAGATAGTGCCCTGGCTGGGATTCGAACCGGGGACCCAGCGCTGCAAGGCGAGAGAGCTAACCACTACGCCACCGTGCTGCCCAGATTATAACATTAAATTACAAAGAAACGTGTACAGCAGAGATCCATGGTTGTGTCAAATTTGTATCTAAATTGGAAATGACCTCTAAGTAGCAAAGTCTGTAAAGTGGGGGGAAGAGGAGCTTGTAGCAAGTACAGCTGCTTTGTATCCTTACACAGGGCATGCCACTAGCTACCTTTCATGGTCTTGGTTTACAATAAGTTGGCAGGAGAATCTCTTGCTCTCCTATTGGACAGCCAGCTCCCATGATGTTTGAATTTTTTTTACAAGTTCTTTTTACATATAAGTTAACATTTCTGGCTTGAAGAATCAAGTGATTTTTGTTTTCCCATTTTATAAATAGACCCTTTAAGTGTAACTGTTGGGCATAAAATCAAAATTCAATTTTTTATTTTTATCTGGTAAACAAGTAATAAGAATGCTAATCAGGCAATCCAAAAGTTAAAATCTCTATTAGTTTTCTTGTTTATAAATGATCATTCCCCAGTTTACCTGACTCTTATTTGGTACGTTTACGCAAAAAGGTAGTTGCAGGGCATGCTGGGTTTTCCTTTTTTGCTTCTGTACATTTGTTAAGTCTGAGGGGAAATAAAGAAGCAAACAGCGCCCTCGCTGGAGCCAGGAGAGGTAAATAAATCAGCGCTTGTCAGCGCTTGTCAGCCTTGTCGAGGGAGTATTCCGGGACACTTCGGGGGAGCCAGCGCTGGACTGCCTGCAGCTACAGGAGTGAGGGAAGCCTCATTGGGACCCTGAGGCTTCCCCCTCCTGAGGTGAGTACCCCCGAAGGGGAACTTTTTTTGTTACAGGGTCTCTTTAACAGTGGTCTAAGTAGGCCTGCCCAGCAAAATGTTGGATGAAGCCAAACTCAGCCATGCTGGCTGGTCTGGCTTTCTGCTAGAAGGGCTAGCCTGCCGCCAGGTTGTCTGGCGGCCCACCCATAGCATTCCCTGACCTGCCATTAAGGCACCACAGCCACCTGAATGACCCCATAAAGGCATCATGGCACCCAGCAGGCCCCCTCCCCCCCATTGATTCACCACTGCTCCCAGCTGCTGCCAGCTCCCTGACTCTGCCTGCGGGACATCTGGGGCACTGCAGAATAGATCCGGGCACATGCTACTGATCTTTGGGGCTAGCAATGCCCCTGGATTCTGCAGTAACCAGTTTGTGGCCTCTCTCATAAGTCTCCATGGAGTTTGAAGTCAAAGGGAGAAGGCAGCTTAGTGGAATTTGCAATCCTATGCTATGTCATTAGGTTTTACTCTCAATATGTTACTTGTGCATTAAGGCACCCACAGCCAATCATTGGTTGCCAGCCCATCCAATTAATAATTGAATGGAGTGAAATCTGAATCTCAATCTTCTCCTGCCGGACCTTTCATAAGGAGAATATTGGCTTGGTCATTGGATTTTCATTGGTTTATTGCTATTGTACTCCTCTTCAGGTAACATACAGTGGCAGGACCTCTGCTTTCCCCTCTCCTCTCTGCATAGAAAAGCATACATTTGCTTGGCTGACCCCACCTGGCAACATCAGCTTGTTTGTATACTGCTCACTACAGACACTGAAACAAGATAATCAGATCATGCTCTGCTCAGTGCAACCAATATCTAATATTATATACTGTAGATATTTGAAGCTTTGTATCCAAAGTAATGCGGGGTTGCAGTGGACTACTCTTTTGACTTATAATTTTGAAAGCTTTGGTATGGAACAGGAAGGTATAGGATGCTGTAGATTTCATACAAGCCAGAAGCTCCTTTCAAAACTTACCAATTTGCCATGTCTGCCTTAGGCTCAGTTCACATTTGCTTTAAAAACATATCCGTGGCTCCAGTTTTTGGGCCTGGACCGAAACTGGAGCCACGAATACCAATGTTAAAAAGAGCAACCATCTTCGCTCAATTCAAAAACGGATCCGTGGGGGATCCGGGTTGAAAAACTGAACGGAGAGTCCGGATTTGCAGGTTTTTCACGGACCCCGGATACACGGAGGGGTAGGGAAAAGCAATGCAAAAATGGATCTTCCTCTATACAGGCAGCTTTGGACACAGAAATGGATACGCTTCCAGTGTCCCAGTCCTGTCTGTGGGTGGGAAGGGGGCCATGCTTGAGGGGGTTGCAGCCAGGAAGGGGGACAGCGGACGCAGCAGCAGGGAGGAGGGTCGGACCCCCCCACCTGAGTCCCCCCTTCCCCGTTCCCTCTCCAGCTAGGTTTTTTTTTTTTAAATCAATCCAGCAGTGAGCGGGGAACTCACTCACTTCCTTGTTCCACCACTCGCCGTCACTTCCTGCAATGCCGCTCTCTGTACTTCAGTGGGTAGCATTGCAGGTAGTGACGCAGCGAGCGGTGGAACAAGGTAGTAAGTAAGTTCCCCGCTTGCTGCTGGATTGATTTTAAAAGAAACTAGCTGGAGGGGAAGCACAGAAGGGGGGGATTTGGGGGGGTCCCCTCCCTGCCGCTGTAAATGGACTGGAAACGTACTGCAAAAAGTACAAATTGGAAACGTGCTGCAAAAGTAAAAAAACCGGGGCCCGGAGCCTTCCAGAATTAGTGTAAATATCTGTGCAATGTATGCAGATAACCCGGAGGGAATTTCTGCTGCACAAAACTATAGCTTGAAACACGCTGTTGTTGAATGCTGACCATTTAGAATCAGTTCAGTACTCAATGTGACCAAAGACCAAATATTTGCTTTTTTCAGTAAGTGAAAGGTAACTAGCCTTTACTGTACATAGTTATTTTTCTTGCTCAGCCGTATCATGGTAAATACTTGAATGTACTTTCTTCTATCTGTAGAATGCATACCATGGAATGTCCATTTTTTCCTGCTATTTACAGAAGATGTTGCACTACTGTTTTTACAGGGAATGCAACCCATCTCGCCGCTCTGAACTTAGCCATTACAGAGCTCTTTTACGGATGGTGCAGTAGTAAAAAAAGTTCTGTACCATGTTAGCCAAACAAATTATGTAGGTAGAAAAAACCAAAGTCTTGTAAAAGTAATACCTTTTAATGGCGAACTGATAAAGTTAAATTATGCAGGCTTTCTGGGATCTAGTCTCCTTCAGGCATATTGTTGAAATGTTGGCCCAATGGTGTGTCCATTTTACCCTCATTAATTTTAAAGCAGTGATGGTTCATTACATCACCGCTTTAAAATTAATGAGGGTAAAATGGACACACCAGTGGGCCAACAATTCTGTGAACCAGGACACAGCATGCAAGATCTCAAAGTACTTACAGTATTCTTAAGGGTAACTTCAAAAATGAACCAGCAAGAAAGATTTCTGAGTACAAATTTATGAAAATGTTTAAGACATTAACAGAAGGTTCAATTGTGGAATGGGATTCATGACTCCTTATGTAACATGATTGACTTGGCTTCATGATCTTCAGAAACCTGCTAGATTTCATATTTGCTTGCATGAACTCACTGGCTCCAGCTTGCTGATCACCTGACATCTAACTGCTAAACAGCAACCAGCACAACTGCCATCTACGTGTTTCACTATTTACCTGCAGCAGTGTTTTACTTCCGCTAACATCTGGAAATATGCTTGAAGAAGGGGACTAGATCCCAGAAAACTTGCATAATTTAATTTTTATCAGTTAGCCATTAAAAAGTATTACTTTTACAAGACTTAGTTTTTTTCTACCTATGAATGGTGCAGAAATATGCCTGTGAAACAGGATCTAAACAGTAGTCATAGCACCTATAGTTGCTGCTATGGGACCATGAAGTAGGGGACCCAGGTAGTTATTAAAGTCCTTGTTTAGGCTCATGGTTTTTTTAATGCATATTGTGTGGAAAACACTGCAATTTGCACCATACAACGTTTTATGCATTGTACATTGCACCATTTTTGCAATGTTCATTTTCTATTATCTGGCTTGCTGCGTTTGTAAATCTGACTTCTTGTGTGAATATTAGATGCAGCTTGGTTAGGCTGAATAGGAGTCTGTGAACTAACTGATTTCTAATTTAGTTTATCAGTTATACATGACCTATGGCAAACAGTGCTTGAATGGTAATGAATGAATAAGGCAACATTAGACTGTATAGCTGGCTGTATTCTAAAGAAAACGTGAAATGTAGTGTGTGTGTGATCTACAGACAGACAACAGAGGGCAGTGTTGAGTTATGCGATTTGGCACTAACAAGCAGCGAATGCAGGTTAGCTGAGCTGGAAAGGAAAGCTGGACGATAATTTAGTGTGCCTGTGTTTGAATATTTATGATTATTATGCTTTTACGGCCATGCTACAAAATATTAATTTTCATAGCTGTACTTTAAAGACACACATTTTTCTTTTACAATGCAATTACACTATTCACTGTTTGTGACACTGAGCACATCATTAAAAATGTATAATTTTTACAGTCCTCTGATTAAGTGTATACATCATGGTGCTTATAATTCCCCTTAATTTAAAGTTTAATGATCACATGAAGAGCATTTGTTAACCTGATCTCGGCTGATGCAGATATCTTTATTGGCGCTGCACATCTTTTCCCGGGATGAATTGGCAAATATGATTACAATAATGATCTCATGGCGACATCACACTTCCTCGGTTTAGCCCAGGGACTGTCAGGAGCAGACCAGAATGGATATACAGCTGGGCTGCCTTCAGACACATGCAGGACACATTAATGGATTTTAAAGGGAATGAGTTCTCCTTTTCCGGAAAGCATGTGCGAAGCCTTAACAGTTCCTCTGGTGGTAGGAAGGTCATAGTTTAGAAATAGAACCTAGAAGCGGAGTAGCCTAGCCACAGAACCGTGCAATCTATTAACACATTATTGTTCTTTCACACATAGGCAGCGGGACGTTTACAGCCCAATTAAACCCAAAACTGAACACAGAAAATGCTCAAAATAATCATGAGTTAATGTAAATTCTAAACAATACATTTGAAACTGAACTTTTTAGCTATGCATGCCTTCAACAGTGTGCCTGTCTGTAGAGGTTTAAAGAGGATCTGTAACCAAGGTTTGAACTTCATCTTAATCAGTAGCTGATACCCCCTTTCCCACGAGAAATCTTTACCTTCTTTTGAACAGATCATTAGGGGCGTCTGTATAGCTGATATTGGGCTTGACTCACAAAGCCGTGCAGATTGCGTGCGCAAAAGTCCACGATCGCGTGAATCGCAGCACTTTGTGTGCGCAAAAATCAGCGAACGGCACTTCAGGTGCTAACTGTTTAGCACACTCATGCTAAACAGTTTGCACGGCTTTGTGAATCAAGCCCATTGTGGTAAAGCCCCTCCCACAGTGTGATGTTCGGGCCATGGCCCTGACATTCCTGTCTGTGAACCTCAATACATTGTGGGAAATTATGTCTGTATTCAGCTGCCAAGCGAGCATTATCTGCACATGCTTATAGATTATGGCAGTTGGTGCTGTTTGTTTTTTTTTTCTCGTCTTCCAGCAGTAAAGATGATGACCTGCAGGGTCATGGTGACTCAAACAAAATGAACAAATTACATGGCGAGTATCATTCATTAATCTTTTCATCCTACAACTATCAGCAATCAGAGACCATCAAAATAAAGCTCTATTAGTGGCAAGAAAAGGGGGTAAAAATCATTTGGGTGCTAAGTTGTATGGCTGAGCAATAAATCATTAAAGTGGATCCGAGATAAACTTTTACTCATTGCATAATTGTGTTCCTTTCATATAGTTTATAGGGCATTCCTCAAGCCAAATACTTTTTTTGTTTTGTTTGAATACTCTAATTCCCCATAAACTAAACAAGCCTTCGCCCACAGCTTTTTAGAGTGTAGCAAGGGCTTATGGGAGCTCAGTCTGGACAGGAGGAGGGGGAGGTGTTACTAGCCAGAGATTTCAGAGGCAGAGGGGAGGAGGGAGGAGGAGAGGGGACCGAATTTGTCACATTACACACAGGAAAGCTAATAGCATCTCCAGCCCTCAGCCTGTGACAATGTAGCAAACAGAACATGGCTGCCCTCATTGTATCACAGGAATAAATAATAATAAACTATTGAAGCTGTTTGCAGCCAGATTTGCTGTGTAAACTATCTAAACTTTAGATAAGATATATAGACAAGTTACTTGTTATTGTTAGTTTTTCATCTCGGATCCGCTTTAAAGTGGCGAAGTGCTGAATTGTAAAAATTCACCTGGTCACTAGGAGGGTATAAACCTCTGGTCCTCAAGAGGTTAAAGTATTATAAGTGCAAGATCAGCAGGGCATTCAGTCAATGGATTTGCTGAAAGTGGACCTGAACTCTTGCACAGGACAGAAAGAAAACAGAGAGAAATACACCCTGCATGTATTTAGAGAGTTTAGCCTGTCTAATTCCCCTTCAACTGTGTCCAATCACAAGTTGTAATTTGATCTCTATCCCTGTGTCAGCTGATTGCCATGGCAGATAAGGCAGATAAGCTCATTTGAAAGCACAGGATGTTAATATGTCTGCTTCCATGAAAGCAGGAAGTAGAAACACTGGAGATGCATTGTAGGATTGGTATCAGCTGTAGCAAAGAAATGTTTTTCTGTTAAGTTTATTATGCTATTGCATATCTTTTAGAGCGGAGAGGAAGTTCTGAGTTCAGGTCCACTTTAAAACTATATAAATATGGTAGCCCCATATCCCTCTCACTACAGAGTTGGATGAAAGGAGAAGCAACAGCACATGATGGCATAAATGGAGGTGAGTGCACATATACTGATCATAACCAGAATGGAAAAGAAGGTCATTACCAGACCCATGCTATTGAAATCTTCTTTAGTAAAACGATACATGCAAACTGGTTGCTGCAGAGACACCATCTCCCCCAGTCTCCATATACAGTATAAAGAAACATTAGAGCACAGTGGAAGCTCAATAGAGACAGAGAATAACATTAGAAATTAAAAAGGATTGCAAGACTGCAGGAAATACAGGACCTGCCAGAAAGCAGTATGGAAGGAAGCATAGAAAGCATCCCACCAGGTGGGTATAGGAGGGAAAGTTAACTCAAGAGGGAAGGGGCTGAAGAGTAAAGAAGAATTAGAGATATAATTGATTATGGAGGAGGAAATGATGGAAGAGTAGATGTAGCTCAAAGAACACTGATGTGCAAAGTGTAATTTCCCTCTGCCTTGATCTACATAAAGGGAAAAGTGTTTTGTGCTGTGGGCACTGGGCAGTCGCATCTTTCTCATTCCCAGTTTGTTGTCAGACACGGCTATTGTCCTTCTCAAGGTACCCATCTGTTTGTCTACAGTGAAGGGCCCATTGCATGAGCCCCCAACCACTTTTTGGAATGCATGCTATCATGGATTCACAATTACACGGACATTCTCATAGAAAGCCCATATGACGCATGCATGAAAAAGGGTCACAAGGAAATTTGGACGCCCAATTTTGGCTAGTAGAATCTCTGTAAAGTTTATTGTTGTTCTACGTTTTAAAAGTGGGAATTACCATAGTAAAATTTTGTAAATAATACTGATATTTTAGTACAACTTATCCTAACACTTTCCTCACACAGAACCCTCCTTTACTGTTGCCTGACCTTAACCGCAACCCACGCCTAACTCTTAAAAAGAAACATTCCTGACCTTAACCATCCTCCCATTCCTAAACCTTAATCCCCCCACACTTAGGCTTAAAGTCCATCCATGCTTAACCCTTAAAACACCCCCCACGCGCCTAAACTTAACCATCTTACCCATGCCGAACCCTTAAAAACACCCCCCACACACCTACCCTTAACTATCTCCTCTCATACATACCCTTAACACCTGCCACCAAGCCACCACAATTACAACATTGTTAGGGTGCCCACTAAATATTGGGTGGAAGGGGGGGGGGATTTTGCAGTATAGCCGCAATTTATAATGGTACCTATGGCGACGCCCGAGTTTCTGCTAGTAGCGGGCACACACTTACAAACACATCCAATAAAAACAGCATTGAATTTTAACAGGCTCAACCTCATGCGTTGGCCACCTGGTTGGCTACAATTGTGCTGCTGTCCCATGCCAAATCCCTTCATCATGCTCCTGAAGAGTCACTATGGCGACGAAACTAGTAGAGCTAGCGGTTACGCGGAAACAAGTAGCGTGGTCGTGAAGGGGTCTGGCGTGAGACAGCAGCGCAATTGTAGCCAAATCAATGCTGTTTTACCGGATGTGCTTGTAAGTATGCACTCTTTTCATCATTAAATTGATTATTGTAATGATCCGCTCAGCTGTCTGCACAGACAGACAGCTGTTTGACCATTCCTTAAGTCTGAGGGCTGCAGGCCTCTGGAAAAGAGACCTGTCTTTACTTTGCAAGTTTCAGACTTGCTCTGCTGCTGAGGAATTTGCATACACTTGTCATGCAAATTGCCTAGCTGCCTCCTTTGAAGGCTGGCAGTATAAATGCCATGTTCTCCTAGAATCCTTTGCTGGTCATTTTCATGGTTTGTTACTGACAAACTCTCCTAGAGTATCAGCCCTCTTTGTTTGTCAAAGTTTACCTTAGAGTAATTCATTGGGACTGCACTAGGCAGCTCTTCTAGTGCAGTCAGGTTGCATTATCTGTTTTGCCTGTGTTGCCTCTCTGCTGCGATTGTCCTGTCGCCAGCGGCGGTCGACAGGAAATCGTTCTGTTTGTCTAGGGATGCTAACCAGAGCAGCGGTTGCTACTGGTAGCCCCTTCTGTTCATCTGTCTGGATCGCACTCGCCCTAGTGGTAGTGGCAGTGCCTCCTTTTGTATTCTGCCTCAGGGGTGCTAACCAGAGCAGCGGTTGCCACTGGTAGCCCCATCTGTTCATCTGTCTGGATCGCACTCGCTCTAGCGGTAGCAGCGGTGGTTCCTTTTGAACTCTGTCTGGGAGTGTAGGCCAGAGCTGCGGTTGCTACTGGCTGCTCCATCTGTCTGTCTTGTCTTTTACGAACAATTGCTGTAGGCTCGGTGAGGTCACCGTTTAGCAAGCGTTCGCGTTCTCTATATCGTGTTTGTGTGTCATTGGTTAGTTAGGGTGGCACGCTTATCACTGGGCGCCTAACGCGCGGTGATCGTGCTTAAACGCGTTAGCTGTTTGTTATTTTCTTTATCTTCTGTTTGTTGTTTGCTGTGCCTTTGCTACTCTCGTACTCTGTCCTGCTCGGTCTTGTGTCTGTTGGCAATCGCCAGTCTTTCCGATTGCGTTCTTGATTTGTTTCTGCTGATGTGTGTTCACCGTTGCTGGGTGGCAACTAGATTGATGGACACACATTCATCCTGTCTCTGTGCTCTTTCTCTTTAAGGACTGTTCAGCCCTGCATTGCCAATTCGTACAATTCCCATCTGATATCTGTGGCCATGCAGAGGCTGTGCTCATCTGCACTCCACAGCCCCATCTGCCGGTGGGAATTCCCCTCTACTGGTGCATTGCACTCAAGCTGGGTTCTATCTATTATACGCTTGTGGAGGATTCCCGCTGTGTCAGCGCGCATCTTGTGCGCTGACCACAGAAATAGAAACCCGCAAACGTTACAATTATACAGTTTTACGCCCCCGAATATGTTTGTTTGCAAGTGATTTCATCCACTAATGTTGGAAAACCGATAGGAACTACAGACAACTCCTAAAAGGCAGGGGGTGGCCAGATGACCCCACAAGCACTATTGACCCACCTAGCCAAGGGTCAGTACTAAAGGGTGAGTGAGTGCCCACTGTTTGGGGGTGTGGGGTATATCAATTGCTTCGTATACCTGCTGAGAGACTTGAGTTGAAATACACTGTCTACTTGTGGAACTGTGGTAACCTCCAAGATGGTACAATTATTTCCAGATTTTAGGGTCTAAAAGAGGTACGATTTTTTTCAAGATCTTTTAGACCCTAAAAGCAGGAAAAATTCATTCCACAGTTAGATCTGCGGCATCCCCTGCACTTACCTCCCTGGGCTCCAGCTCTGCAATTCTCTCTCTGTCCTCTGGGTGGTGCTGTTCCCCTATAGTGAGATCGCTGTATGTCAGCATGACTGTAAACAGCGATCTCACCCAAGGGATCCAGAGCCTCTGAGGACCAGAAGAAGAATGACTGCCAACAACTGGATCCCGGGGAAAGTGAATTGAAACACCTTGCATGGTGCACTGTCTCTGCATACCTTCCGGGAGCTACCACGAGTCAGGCTCGGGATTAACGCTCCTGGCTTTTTTTTTCCACCCGGAGCCAGACTTCGGGTTACCGACAAGGAGGGGTTAAAAGTTTCTGATCTAGTGTATTCATAGTGCACAGCTTTCTTTGGAATTTGGACTGTTTTGTATATAAGTAGCGTACCACCATATTTGGACACCTTTAAATATCAGCACAGTCACAGACTTTGTAACAAATGTGGATTTCATTTTTTCCAGAACAATACAAATTCACTTTAAAAAGGTCTTGCACTGTAAAATGATGGATGTGAAAACTCTGTAGTACTTAGTTTTGTGTCCTCATTTAATAATTTGATAAATTCCTGGGAATCCCTTGCCCCAGTGGCGTAACAATGGCTCCTATGACCCCTGCTACTGCGAGGGGGCCGGGGTTATAAATGCCCTCTCCTCCTCCCCTCTTGTGCAGTGTAAGTGCAGGTATATTTACTGTACCAAATCCTTGCTGCATCTGGTCACCTCATCCGCCCAGAAGCTGCATGCTCTATGCTGCTCATCCTGAGGCTCCTGATGATGCGATATGCATTGGGAGATGGAGGGTGTCAGCATACAGCATGCAGGTGCCAGAAGGAAGAAGAGACCAGACGACCAGATGCAGTGCGGACTGGGTAAATATAACTGCACTCCCTGCGCTTACTCTTCAAGAGAGGGGGTGTGGAAAAGCGGAACATCTGGCCATTACAGGGGTCATGAGTGAGAAAGGCTATTACAATTACGCAAAGGGGGGGGAGTCCGTGTTGGGAGGTGCAGAGGGCCCTGCCCCGGTAATTTTGCTTGGGGACCTGGGACGCTGAAGTACCGCCCCTGCCCTCGTCATCATCATAATAATGTAGTCAGATGGCAGAGCCAAGCATTGCATAATGCAATGAGGCTTAGTTTTGGCATCAGTCAGGAGGCAGGGCAACAAAAAACAAATAATTAAAAGGGAAAGAAGTGAGGATAATTTTCCCAAATTAAACATTGCATGCTCTGCTGATCTAGGGCATATTGAAATGGTTAGTATAGGATTGCACTTTGACCAGCCAAGAGATGAATTCTGATTGGCTGCTGTGTTTCCGCTTTTTTGCACATCTGTGCTACTTTTTTGCATTGCCTAGCTCAACAAAAGCTAAGGTGTTTGAAGAAATGGCATTTTGATGGATGAACAGAAAGAACGGTACTCAGTGGACACACACAAACACACAGACAGTAATTCTACTTTAAAACACACATGGCAATACTTACATATTCAGTCAGTCATATCAGTCTTCAAGCTGTAAAACATTATACGGTGTTGGTACAGTAGTGATGGTTTATGTTATTAGAAGCATTCAAAACTGTCTTTACAGACCTGCTCACAATCTAATACCATTGCCCTGTTTACAAACCATGTGGCTGGTATGGACAGCCACACGTTGACCACCAGTACGTTTTTGGACCTGGGGGAAACCGGAAAACCTGCAGTATAGCTGGCCATACAAGCACATACAAGCACGGAGTAGTTAAAAAGGGCGCAAGCCACATCCTGGTTAAAAGGCCCCACCTATAATAATGTGCAAACTGTGGCTATATCACTAGTCACAATCCGCATGTCGGTGCCCTTTTAAACAGGACGCTGGGGGTTAAAGTGAACCTCCAGATTAAAAATCTACTCAGCAGCACTGAAAAGGCTTGGTGTTTCCTTAAATATAACCTAAACTGAAAATAAAAAAAAAAATAACCATACACAGGTTATACTTACCTCCTGCGTAGTCTACTCCTGCATCCCATTTGTCCACTGTGATCAATGGAATTCTCCGTCCTCCATTTTGAAAATGGCCATTACCCCATAACAGCTTCCGGGTCAGTAAACTGTTAAACTGTAATATCATCCACTTGAGCCATAGGGAACCATGGACATTAGCTTGCACATTCAGCTGTAACTGACAGCTGCTGATATATAACTGACAGCAACTGGTATATTTCAGTTCTGACAAAATATTGTCAGAACTGGAAGGGATCACTGTAAGAAGAAAATGGTGAGCTTCTGAGAGGAACTGACAGTGAGGTTAGTATGTAATATTCATTTGCAGGTACATTATGTGTTTATTTTAAAACATTTTTCTCGCTTCAGGTTCCCTTTAAGGGCCTGAGCTCACTAATGCAGTTGTATCCGCTTTTCAGTTACACATTAATGTTAGAGATGCTGAAAAGCGGACAGAAGCAGATACAACTGCACCAGTGGGCTCAGGACCTAACAGTTTCACAGCATCAGGACTTTATTTTTCTTACCCAATCCTCATTTTTAGCTGCACAGAAGCTAAGCTTCACCCCATCAGAGAAATCTGACCGGGCATTTTTCCCCTGATGCCGTGCAAAGCATGATGGCATTTCTGATGTTGTTGTTTTCATTCTGCTGTTTTGCCACAAATTTTTTAATTTTGAATTTGAGATTTGAAGCCTAGCGCGTGCAGCTGGAAGGGTTGATCAACACACAGGACAGTTGGAACTGTGTCTCATGCTCCCTGTAACCTCCTTTCAACCAAAAAGATGGCTGCCCCCATGAAACATTTGCCTGTTCTTTTAAAGCGGCCTTGAACTCAGAATGCCCTCTCTGCTCTAAAAGATATGCACCAGCATAATAACCTTATTTACACTTGATACAAATCCTAAACTAAATCTGCATTGTTTCTACTTCCTGGTTCATGGAAGCAGACATATTGTTAACAGCCAGTGCTTTCAAATGAGCTTATCTGCTATCTCTACCATTGGCAGTCATGTGACACAGGAAGAGATCAAATTACAACTTATGATTAGACACAAATAAGGGGGAATTAAATAGGCTAAACTCTCTAAATACATGCAGGGTGCATTCCGCTATTTATTTCTTCAGTCTTGTGCAAGAGTTCAGGTCCACTTTAAAACAGGGTGGGTAAGAGTTTTATATTATTTATCTATTTTAATTAACATAACTAATGTAACTTAATGACAGTATGTTTGTTTAGGCTTAAGTTCCTCTTTAAGGTTAGGTGCAGCAGGGTTAAGGTTAGTTGCCTTTGGGAAAGGTTATTATTATTATTTATTTATTGTATTTATAAAGCGCCAACATATTACGCAGCGCTGGACATTAGTTTAGGTTACAGACAATATTTAGAGGTGACAAACAGCAATATGACAATACAGGAATACAAGAAAACCAGATCACACAGCACAGTATGAGTACAAGGTAATGCTTAGTCACTGGATTGAGCATGGAGATTAGGCAAGTTAGGTTCTCTCAGATGCATAGCATGGGTGCACAGTAATGGAGGTGCATGATCAGGTAGGACACAAAAGGAGTGAGGACCCTGCCCAAAGGCTTACAATCTAGAGGGAGAGATTAAAGTTAGACACCCACCGGTGGGTGATTAAGATTAGTCGCCCACCAATGTGTATATTTACTGATATTCTACAGCCACTATTCCTGCTCCCTATTAAATGGACACTTTTATCAAATGTCTGCCAGGAACCTATAGAACAGAATGTCACATTGTTCATAATTTTGAACAATTTTCGTTAACAATCTATCTAAATTATCGATCAGACCAGACAGAAAATCGTGCATGGGGGGAGCCACGGTAGATTGACAGCCCCTAGTGAGTGCAACACTGCAGTTCAATCCATTTTTAATAGATTTGCTGTTTGTGGCACAAATAGATCCTACTCTGACCAAATTCAGATCAGAGTGGGATAATTTGTTTTGCCACATTGAGTGGCAGTCTATGCGTATATGGCCACCTTTACCAGGGCAAAGTGTCAGAACATACAGTATAACTTCCATGAAGATAATATCCCTGGTGGGGTTCATACTGAGAATTCCACAGCTGCAATGCAACAGTGCTAATTGATGCTTTACTCTAGAGATTGCTATTAACTTCCCTGATCCACATCATTATCTGATTCTGTGCTAACCTTCATGCCAGAATTCTGCTTACAACACCACTTCCTTGCTGTGTACATCTGATAAGGACATTGACAGGTTATAAATAAATAATCACAGTATTAGCAATCAAGCAAGGACCTGCAAAGTTGCATCTGCAGTTCAAATCCACATGGTGTTTGAAGCCTTTTATTGCCAAAGGTAAGTTGTTAAACGGCACATGTTCTCCAGCCCTGAAACACTTTCAGATCCCCATTAGTCAGCCACTCAGGAAAGCTTTACAGTGAAAATACTCAGTCAATAATGTCTTTTCAAGGTGAAGTAATGTAAAGTCAATTACTAACAGGACCACGTGCTTTTTGGCCCCTGTGATCTTTACTTGTCTCAATAGCTGTTCAAACGCAGACATACTTTCACTGTGAAGTTACACATGAGTTTTAGATGGTACAATTCAGTTTTAGCTTAAAATATACAGAAACCTTCACTTACTAACAGAACAACCTTCTGTCTATAAACAGGTTATGCACAAAACACATTTAGATTAACCACTTCACCACTGAGGGGTTTTACCCCTTGAACACCAGAGCAATTTTCACCATTCAGCGCTCCTTCCATTCATTCGTCTATAATTTTATTATTACTTATCGCAATGAAATGAACTATATCTTGTTTTTTTCGCCACCAATTAGGCTTTCTTTAGGTGGGACATTATGCCAAGAATTATTTTATTCTAAATGTGTTTTAAAGGGAAAATAGGAAAAAATGTGGGAAAAAATTATTATGTTTCAGTTTTCGGCCATTATAGTTTTTAAATAAAGCATGCTACTGTAATTAAAACCCATGAAATGTATTTGCCCATTTGTCCCGGTTATAAAACCGTTTAAATTATGTCCCTATCACAATGTTTGGCGACAATATTTTATTTGGAAATAAAGGTGCATTTTTTTCAGTTTTGCATCCATCCCTAATTACAAGCCCGCAGTTTATAAAGTAACAGTGTTATACCCTCTTGACATAAATATTTAAAAAGTTCAGTCCCTAAGGTAACTATTTATGTTTTTTTTTTTATTATTATTGTATTTTTTTTTTTAATTACAAAAAATAAATAAATTGGGGAGTGTGGGAGGTAATGAGTTAATTTATTGTGTAAATGTAATGTTTGTATATGTAAAATACTTTAGGGTGTAGTTTTACTATTTGGCCACAAGATGGCCACAGTGTGTTTGTTTACATGCGACCTGTAAGCGTCCGGAAGGATGTTTACAGGAAGCAGTAGGAGGCTGAGAAGATCACAATGATCGCGCTGTTTCTAATAGAAGCAGCGGATCATTGCGGGGGCTTAGATCAACAAACGGGAATGGATTTTCCCGTTCATTAATCTCCGGGCGAGCGGGCGGCGGCGTGCACGAGCGGCGGGTGCGCGCACACGAGCGGCGGGAGCGCGGACAACGGCGGTAGCGCGGAAGGTACAGATTTCTCCGTCCCTGGTTTTTTAGGGGGGAAAAAGGGACGGAGAAATTCGTACCGCGGGGGGTTAAGTGGTTAATACAAATAGAACTCTTGTGCAGAAAATATGACAAACGGCTTGATTCACTAAAAAGCAGTAAACACATGCATTGTGCGTTAAAATAAGCGTGCGCACACTATGCGGAGTCCTATCAGCGTAGCGTGCGCTCTGAAGTTATGTGCCTTCCTTCTAATTGCCATGCAATAGTGGTGTAGCACGACCACGATACTTTATTAGCATGACTCCTACACCACTATTACACACCAATTAGAACTAAAGCGCGTAACTTCAGAGCGCACGCTATGCTGATAGGACCACGCGTAGCATGCGGGCTCTCATTTTAACCTGTGATACTTGTGTGCGGTGTTTATTGCTTTTTAGTGAATCAAGCTGAAAGCCCCACATACAACAAGTGCATAGGCTCCAAGGAAGAATTTATTTTGTTTTTGCAGTGTATGGTAAGGGTTTACATCTGTTTAAGGATTTTCCCTCAAATTTCCAGTTTCCACGTTAAAGCCACAAAGCTCTATTGAGGTCTCAGGGACGGAGAGAGGGGGCGTGGTCAGATTTATATTTTTCCTGCCCCTAGGCTTACTTTCTCTTGACTCCCTTTACCATCCCATGTGCTGTCCCCTCTTCTGTGTGTAACATCCATGTACAGCAGCCCCACTGCCCCCTCTCCTGTGTGTGACATCCATGTACAGCAGCCCCCGGTCCCATTCCATGTGCTGCCCCCTCTTCTGTGTGTGACATCCATGTACAGCAGCCCCCAGGTTCCATTCCATGTGCTGCCCCCTCTTCTGTGTGTGACATCCATGTACAGCAGCCCCCGGTCCCATTCCATGTGCTGCCCCCTCTTCTGTGTGTGACATCCATGTACAGCAGCCCCCAGGTTCCATTCCATGTGCTGCCCCCTCTTCTGTGTGTGACATCCATGTACAGCAGCCCCCGGTTCCATTCCATGTGCTGCCCCCTCTTCTGTGTGTGACATCCATGTACAGCAGCCCCCAGTCCCATTCCATGTGCTGCCCCCTCTTCTGTGTGTGACATCCATGTACAGCAGCCCCCGGTCCCATTCCATGTGCTGCCCCCTCTTCTGTGTGTGACATCCATGTACAGCAGCCCCCAGGTTCCATTCCATGTGCTGCCCCCTCTTCTGTGTGTGACATCCATGTACAGCAGCCCCCGGTCCCATTCCATGTGCTGCCCCCTCTTCTGTGTGTGACATCCATGTACAGCAGCCCCCCAGGTTCCATTCCATGTGCTGCCCCCTCTTCTGTGTGTGACATCCATGTACAGCAGCCCCCGGTTCCATTCCATGTGCTGCCCCCTTTTCTGTGTGTGACATCCTTGTACAATGGATGTCAAGGGACACTCCGATGTACTCTCTATGTATATTAATAAGTGGAAGCAGACAGGGAGAGGAAGCTCGGAAGGTGGGGCATCTACATTGACTTAAATCTTGGTTGAAATTTTGAAATAAGAGTCTTTTGTGGACAGAGTAGTGCATTATTTATATATAACTACACATCCAGGGGCGTAGCAAGAAGCCTCCAGATCCCCAAGCAACATTAACATGAGGCCCTCTCTCTGCCATATACATATCTCTGCTCCTCCCTCCAACAGATTAAGTGCAGGTAGCAGTGTAATATGAGCACTGCAACTGGTCTCCTCCTCCTCCCGGCAGCCACTCTATGCTGCATACCCGGCTCCTTATCACATCACATGATCTGCATCAGGAGCCAGAGAATGGCAGTACAGAGCATGCAGCTGCCAGGAAGGAAAGGAGAGCCAACACAGTGCTGGAGCAGGTTAATACACTGCTCCCTGTGCTTACTCTGCAATGTGGGGAGGAGGAGTGGCCTTCCATCATTCCTTGCCACTGCACCCATACCCTCCCCATTTCCCTGGTCCTGGAGTTAGAAACTGGCACACTCTTGTGCTAGATTCCAGATATTAAGGACCTTTGTGAATTTCTAGAATGATCCCAAAAGATTTTTAGCAATGATGAATCGGAAGTTTGTTTTCTTATATGAAAGGCAGAAAGGCAGAGTTATTAAATGCTTTCTTTGCTTCTGTCTTCACAAAAGAAACAGCACTGTTGCAAACTACAGAGGCGGAAGAGTCTCAATCTTCTAACTGTAATATTAAATACTTAACGCAGGAAGAAGTGAAGGCAAGACTAAATAAATTAAAAATAGACAAGGCACCTGGCCCGGATGGCATGCATCCTCGGGTCCTAAGGGAATTAAGTTCAGTTATAGATAAACCCCTTTATCTTATCTTTTGTGACTCTCTTGCAACTGGCAGAGTCCCAGTGGATTGGCGTACAGCCCACGTTTTCCCATTATTTAAGAAGGGCAAAAAATCTGATCCAGGAAATTATAGACCTGTAAGTTTAACATCAGTTGTATGCAAACTATTTGAGGGGTTACTAAGAGATACTATACATGACTTCATAGTAGAAAATAATCTTATTTCTCAGCATCAACATGGGTTTACTAAAGACAGGTCCTGTTTGACTAACATGCTCAGCTTTATGAGGTAGTGAATGCTAATATGGATATTGGGAATGCTGTAGATGTGATATACTTGGACTTTGCAAAGGCCTTCGACACTGTTCCCCACAAAAGTCTGGTGCAAAAGTTGAGAATGCAAGGACTGGGGAAGAGTCTGTGTTCATGGATAGGGAACTGGCTAATGGACAGAAAACAAAGAGTTGTGGTCAATGGATCATACTCAAAATGGGAGACTGTTAGCAGTGGGGTCCCACAGGGGTCTGTTCTGGGTCCAGTGCTCTTCAATTTATTTATTAATGACCTAGTAGATGCAGTAGTGAGCAATGTTGCTATTTTTGCAGATGATACAAAATTGTGCAGAATCATTAACTCTCAGGAAGATAGTGTCATATTGCAACAGGATCTGGATAGGATGGCTATATGGGCACATACATGGCAGATGAAATTCAATGTTGACAAATGTAAGGTCATGCATTTTGGACGTACGAATGGTCTAGCACCATACAAAATAAATGGGATACAGTTGGGGACATCAAACTTGGAGAAGGACTTAGGAGTACTCATTGACAACAAGTTAAATAATCGTACTCAATGCCAAGCAGCTGCAGCTAAAGCTAACAAAATTTTGGGATGCATTAAAAGGGAAATAAAAACTCGAGATGCTAGCATAATATTGCCCCTGTTTAACTCTCTAGTAAGGCCACATCTGGAATATGGAATTCAGTTCTGGGCACCACATTACAAAAAAGATATTGCAGTTTTAGAGCAGGTGCAGAGACGAGCAACAAAATTGATGCGTGGGATGGAAGGTCTCACTTATCAAGAAAGGTTAGATAAACTGGGTTTATTTAGTCTAGAGAAAAGACGCCTTAGAGGGGATCTAATTAACATGTATAAATACATCAGAGGGCAATATAATACCTTGGCGGATGAGCTTTTTGTCCCTAGGCCTTCTCAAAGGACTAGAGGACATGATCTGCGCATGGAGGAAAAACGTTTTAGCCATTTATTTAGGAAAGGGTTCTTTACAGTAAGAGTGATTAAGATGTGGAATGCATTGCCACAGGAAGTCGTTATGGCAAACTCTATACCTGCATTTAAAGGGGGCTTAGATGCTTTCCTTGCGTTGAAAGACATCCATGGCTACAATTACTAGGTAATGCCTAATGATGTTGATCCAGGGATTTTATCTGATTGCCATCTGGAGTCGGGAAGGAATTTTTCCCTTTAGGGGCTAATTGGACCATGCCTTGTAAGGGTTTTTTCGCCTTCCTCTGGATCAACAGGGATATGTGAGGGAGCAGGCTGGTGTTGTACTTTGTACTGGTTGAACTCGATGGACGTATGTCTTTTTTCAACCAAAATAACTATGTAACTATGTAACTATGTAACTATAATTCCATTCACTTGATTCACACAAACCTAAAATAGTTTATTCAAAGTAACCATGATCAATGAGTTGCAATTGATTCTGAGTTGTTTCAAATGGTCCACTCGAACCCAGTATGTCCTAGATGCATATATTTGCAAAAAGTAACAAATATGTATCAACTTGTGGACCACCCTCTCCTTCTCCAATTCCTCTCATCCATGGGCATTCAGGGTCTTGATCTCTCATGGCTTTCCTCTTATCTCACAGATAGGACCTTTAGAGTCGCTCACTCCGGCACCACTTCTTCTCCACAACCCCTCACTGTTGGAGTTCCGAAGGCTCAGTCCTTGGACCTCTCTCCTTTTCACTATCTATACTTATGGTCTTGGTTAGCTCAGAAGTTCCTTTAACTTCCAATATCACCTATAAGCTGACGATACCCAAATTTACCTTTCAGCTCCTGACTTGGGTACTCTAATAGCTTGTGTCCCTGACTGTCTCAATGCTATCTCGTCCTTCATGTCCTCCTGTTTTCTAAAACTCAATGTGGAGTGGACAAGACTGAAATGATAATCTTCCCACCTCAAAAGTCAATGCCCCTGCCTGACATCACTATTTCTTTTGATGGCACTTCAATAACACCTGTTCCCCAGGCATCTCTGCCTAGGTGAAATACAGTACTTGAGTCTCTCATTCAAACCACACATTGACAACTATCTCACGCTTGTCATCTTTAACTAAAAAACATCTCCCTTTTCTCACATAGGACACCACCAAACTTCTGGTGCATGCCCTGATTATTTCACAACTAAACTACTGCAACCCTCTGCTCTGCGGCCTCCCCGCTAACTGTTTAGCCCAATACAGTCATGAATCATGAACTCTGCAGGACTAATCCACCTCTTTAGTCCTACTCCCCTCTGTCAGTCCCTTAACTGGCTGCCAGTTACATCAAGCATACAATTTAAAATCCTTGCTCTCGCCTACAAATCTCTTTACAACCTAGCTCCTTCTTATCTAAACAAACTTCATTCCAGATACCATCCTACATGCAATCTCTGTACTACTAACAATGTTCTCCTGTCTTCCTCTTTGGTCACCTGTTCTCACTCCCACTTTCAGGACTTCTCTCTATCCTCACTCACATACCCTTTTTAGGCGAAATCTGAAAACTCACCTCTTCAGGCAAGCATACTCTCCTACTTAGGAAATTGTGGCCACTGACCATTTCTACCATCTCATACCCAGCTTCCCTTCACCTACTGTCCTATCCCTGTAACCTTTAGTCATATCTTAAACATTTAGACTGTAAAGGCCCATACACACGTCTGATTTTTTAAAATGACGGATCGCTCAAGACCAGTCTTATCAGCTGAACGACGGACTGTACACACGCCTGATTTGACGTCCGGACGACTGAACGACGGGACGTCAAACCACCCGTCTTTTCCTAATCCTATTTAGGAACACAGATTGTTTTTATCTTTATAGAAACTCCTTGATTATCTGATATCAAATAATTTATGTTTTAAACTGACCCTGTTATGAGAAGGATATGGAGGCTACCATATTTCCTTCTTTTTATACAATGATAGTTGCTTGGCAGTCCTTCTGTCTGATCCTCTGCCCCAAAAGTCCGAGTATCAAGTATTCAGATCAGGCGGTTCAAATAAACTGGCCACTTCCTGCATCAGACTGTCATGTTGCACGATATCGTGCAAAAAATGGTTTGTTGGACAAAACTGTTTGCAAAAATCAATAACTGGATATGGGCATTAAAAGTACCATGGCTGTTAAAGAAAGTATATGTAAAAAGAGAACCGAGAGCCCAATATAGTGTAGTAAGTATTGACAATTGGGTAAATGAAAGGAGTATAATATATACTAACAAACCAGGGTTACCTCCAAGTAACCACTGTACAGGCAGGTGAGGAGATTAGCCTGTCCTCACTCAGGATTAAGAAGTCGCTCTCTGTAGACAGGAGAAAGAAAGGGGTATCCCCCTCCACCAGGGGTGGATATCAATTATAACTAATGAAGAACAGAGGCGCCAACAGGATAAAATCAATTCTTAAAACTTTTAAAATTGCTTAGAAGGCAGTGGTGGACTTACCCCCTGCAAGCAGACACAAAAACTGTGTATTCAAAACAATCAAATTTATTGGTACACTCCAGGGGTTTTTGCAACACGTTTCGCAGGTACATTCCCGCTTCCTCAGGCAATAAAAACTAGGAGTACACACAGTATAGTCTCAAGGTCACGATCAGAGGCGCTTATCATGACCTTGAGACTGTACTGTGTGTACTCCTATTTTTTATTGCCTGAGGAAGCGGTAGTATACCTGCGAAACGCGTTGCAAAAACCCCTGGAGTGTACCAATAAATTTGATTGTTTTGAATACACAGTTTTTGTGTCTGCTTGTGGGAGGGGGGGGGGGGGGAGGGGGCTCCTAAGCAATTTTAAAAGTTTTAAGTATTGATTTTATCCTGTTGGCGCCTAATATTTACCGCTCTGTGACCTGTAATTTCACTTCCTGTTAAAATCAGCACCTCCTTTTTGTACAGATAGTGACAGAGTTATTGGCAGATTGAGAGGCAGGTCTTATTATGAGGGGGCAAATACTCCCAAGTACCGCTCATCAAAATCTCCACCTCCCAGTACACTAGCAACCCCCCCTGCATCAAAACTACATACTGTTCTGTGAGGCCCGGTCACTGCTGCTTCACTGCCTGCCTGTGGGTCTGGGGGGCTCTGTGGGGAAAAAGAGCAGCTCCAGAGTAGGAGTGAAAGTATAAACAAACTTTGAGTCCACTTTTGCTTTAAAACATTAACCCACACTGGTAACATTATTTTACATAAAGCACCCAAACTTCTACAAAACATAAAATTCACCAATTTTCCTTTTCAGGACAGTAGAGTACGGGTGCTGCAATAGGATAGTACAGGCAATATATTTGGGACTGTGAAAGGTGTGAGAGTGGAAGCACTGTACGGTGATAAAGTTATGAGGGCTTGTGCATTGTTCATGAGTGTTACAACACTCCCATTGTTAACATATATTTCAACAAAATACAAACCGAGCTCTAAGAAACCCAATGCATGTGGACATTTCCATCCATTCCTGTGTATGTTTGCAAAAGACTGTTTATGGAAGTCAGTTTTTTAAAATGTAACATCCCATTAAATTCAAATTTACTTTTGAAACTATGCGTACGGCGAACGCCTTTTGTTTATACAATAAGAGCCTGTGCTGCCGAGGCAAACACACATACAAAGAAAACAAAGAACTATCAACGGAACTCCTCACACAGCTCTGCAATGCCAAGCAACAGAAGTACGCTGTAAGTCAACGGAACGAGTCCCCCGTTCTATAATAACATGGAAATGCTATGCCGTGTGGGTTTCGCATATTTGTAGGTTCAATATTTGCACACAGCCTAGCATGTGCAGGTATCAAGCTGTACAAATACATTTCAGATTGCTTTCTAGGAGACACTGCAAACCGTTGTGGCATGAATGACACTTTTGCAGTTTTTGGCGTTTACTTCTGTGCCATGACAGGTGCATGGATTATGGAAGAGTAAATACATTTAAGTGCCCCCTTCTCCCAAGCCAGTCATGATGTTCTGCATCTGGAAAAACACGTCAAGAAAAAATAGAAAAAACATTTGTGTCACTTACCAGCAAAGGAAAAAGGAGAAGACTTTATTTCTGATGGCCAGCTGTTGAGAGCGGAGGGTGCTGAAACATAGCAGAGGCAGGCTACAGAGTTGCTGCCTTCATTTAAGACTTGGATGAGCTTGTATTGGCTCAGTCAGCCTCGCTCTCTCTCCTTTCTTTGTGTGTGTGTGTTTTATTTCTCAGCTGTAAGAGGAAAATTAAGGTTCCCGTCACTGCAAACAGTGACACATTCACCAGCGTGAAGTGAGGACATGCTGGTAAGGCGTTCTGGCGAGGAAGGCAAAGGCAAGCTGCGACCAAAGGAGCCCAATTGAATATGGAACATTCCCCACTCTACATTATTTACAGACAAAGGAGTGTTCCCTGCAAAACATTCACAGCTTCTATTTGGAGCAGACGATCTTTCCTGAAGCTGTAGGCTGACTAGACCAATAAATATGATGTGTCCATCACTTTCTAATGTCATTATTTAATAATTAATACAATCTCGTATCCCATTTTTAGAAATCACTGAAACACAAACACACCGAAAGCATTAAACATTAAAGAAAGCATTAAGCAGAAAAAGAACGATCTCTAGAGGAAGGAGAGGATAATGGTGTCAGCTACACTATCTGCGAAGATGGTTATCTTCATAGACTCAGGTCCCTCTGATAATGGTGAGCATACACTATGCAACTTATGCCAGACATTAGGTGCGAGCGATAGGTCACTGAGCGAACCTCAATTGCAAATTATTGACCTTTTTACCACTTTTCCTGAATCTACATACACACGGGAGACAACTGTCCCCCGTTGCATGGAGAGAAGACGGCGACAGCTATACACACATCTTGCCTGAAAGGCTGAGACGCGGCGGAAGCTGTCTGTGAAGGGAGCATCCCCCGGCCGGATGCTCCATTCACTCTCCTTTGTCTCCTGTCGCTAGTCCGCATACACACGCAGTACGCGTGGCGGACTAGCGACAGCCCATGTCAATCACCTGGCGACAGCTCTGACTGGCGACGGTTCGTGGCGCGCGCCTCATACACACGGGGGACCTGTCGCCAAACGTGAGCGTGCCACGTGTTTGTGGCGACAGTTGTGCCCCGTGTGTATGGGCCATTGGGGCTAGTTCACAGTGCTCATTTGTGTTACAGAATAATTCTGCAAATCACCTCACTGCCCATACAACACTATGGACCTGTTCACAGTACTACGTTATAATAGAACGCGTTATTCTACCACACTGCATGCTGGCTTTGTATTAAAGGAATACTGTAGGGGGGTCGGGGGAAAATGAGTTGAACTTACCCGGGGCTTCTAATGGTCCCTCGCAGGCATCCTGTGCCCGTGCAGCCACTCACCGATGTTCCGGCTCCGCCTCTGGTTCACTTCTGGAATTTCAGACTTTAAAGTCTGAAAACCACTGTGCCATACTAGGCCTGTGCAGTACACTCCTGGTGACATCAGTGGGAGCAAAGACACGGCAACGCAGGCGCAGTGGTTTTCCGACTTTAAAGTCTGCAATTCCAGAAGTGAACTGGAGGCGGGGCCGGAGCATCGGTGAGTGGCTGCGCGGACACAGGATGTCTGCGGGGGACCATTAGAAGCCCCGGGTAACTTCAACTCATTTTCCCCTGACCCCCCCCTACAGTATCCCTTTAAAGGACAACTGAAGTAAGAAGAATATGGAGGATGCCGTATTGATTTCCTTTTATTATTATTATTTAGTACTTATACAGCGCCATCATCTTACGCAGCGTTGTACAGACTATGTATTGTCTTGTCAGTAATTGTCACTCAGAGGTGCTCACAATCTAATCCCTACCATAGTCATATGTCTATGTATGTATTGTGTAATGCATGTATCGTAGTCTAGGGCCAATTTAGGGGACAGCCAATTAACTTATGTATATGTTCTTTTGGGGTGTGAGAGGAAACTGTAATGCCCAGAGGAAACCCATGTAGACACAGGGAGAACATACATACTCCTTGCAGGTTTTGACCTGGCTGGGATTCGAACCGGGGACCCAGCGCTGCAAGGCGAAAGTGCTAACCACTAAAATACCAAAAATAAGCATGTAGCTAATCCTGTCAGATCTGACAATAATGTCAGAAAACACGTGATCTGCTGTATACTTATTCAGGGTCTATGGCTCAAAGTATTAGAGGCAGAGGATCAGCAGGGCAGCCAGGCAACTGGTATTGCTTAAAAGGAAATAAATATGGCAGCCTCTATATCCCTCTCATTACAGTTGCCCTTTAAAGTCTATGTCCAGTCTCCATTGCAGTTCACACTCATTGCACTGCATTTGTTATGCAACTGACCACTGTTTATCCAGCCTTACTCTATATCATGCAGGACTCAGAAAAAAAATCTGATTGAATAATTGAATAATCATCGCTATGTATGGCCCAATGCAATACAATGGTTTGGAAACCTTGATTGTGTGCTGTTCCCAACTATGCTTTGCCACCCCCGCCCCTTTTACAGAGTACCCTCTGATGTTATATTCCTTGTGGGGCTGGACTGCTCATGGGGCAGGGCCCCATATTTGTGACAGAATACCCACTTGCATGGATTACAAAGGGTTAAAATGTCTTTGGAGTGTGGGGGGAGCACACTGGTTTTTTTTTCTAATTTGTTCTTGTTGAATCTCGCACTGCCAAGCCACTGCACGTTTACTTGAAAAATCTGTGCCGGGCTGCCAACTGAACAGTGCTATGGCTGGCAATTAATAAGGAAACATGCACACCTGAGCACTATTTCCTTGTTCATTTCAATGGAGCAATGCATAACTGCAGTAGCCACTAGAAAGCTCATGGCATATAGAATACCGTGGTCATTTGTTGTATGTATACCGCTGCCACTCATCTGAGGCTTACCAAGTTTGGGGATCATTTAATGCCTCTTTCACAAGGAGGCTGAAGGCAGTGAATCTATGCACCAACTGGGTGCTTGGTAGTGCTTGGAACAAGCAGAGGCCTAAGCGGCTACTGCACTGAGTTACATCTGCGTGTGGCCACACTCAGATGCAACATGATGGCAACGCTAACTTTGCCATGGGCCAAACAGTGTTTCTGTACGACAATCATTCCAATCACTACCATCCGAAATAATCTGTAAAGACCGTTTTGAATGATAATAGTTTGAATTGTGTATGGGCTTTTCCATGAAGTCAGACTATTGACTTTAAACATTACATAGTTACATAGTTACATAGTTACTTTGGTTGAAAAAAGACATACGTCCATCGAGTTCAACCAGTACAAAGTACAACTCCAGCCTGCTCCCTCACATATCCCTGTTGATCATAAAATCCCTGGATTAACATCATTGGCATTACCTAGTAATTGTAGCCATGGATGTCATTCAACGCAAGGAAAGCATCTAAGCCCCCTTTAAATGTAGGTATAGAGTTTGCCATAACGACTTCCTGTGGCAATGCATTCCACATCTTAATCACTCTTACTGTAAAGAACCCTTTCCTAAATAAATGGCTAAAACGTTTTTCCTCCATGCGCAGATCATGTCCTCTAGTCCTTTGAGAAGGCCTAGGGACAAAAAGCTCATCCGCCAAGCTATTATATTGCCCTCTGATGTATTTATACATGTTAATTAGATCTCCTCTAAGGCGTCTTTTCTCTAGACTAAATAAACCCAGTTTATCTAACCTTTCTTGGTAAGTGAGACCTTCCATCCCACGTATCAATTTTGTTGCTCGTCTCTGCACCTGCTCTAAAACTGCAATATCTTTTTTGTAATGTGGTGCCCAGAACTGAATTCCATATTCCAGATGTGGCCTTACTAGAGAGTTAAACAGGGGCAATATTATGCTAGCATCTCGAGTTTTTATTTCCCTTTTAATGCATCCCAAAATTTTGTTAGCTTTAGCTGCAGCGGCTTGGCATTGAGTACGATTATTTAACTTGTTGTCGATGAGTACTCCTAAGTCCTTCTCCAAGTTTGATGTCCCCAACTGTATCCCATTTATTTTGTATGGTGTTAGACCATTGGTACGACCAAAATGCATGACTTTACATTTGTCAACATTGAATTTCATCTGCCATGTATGTGCCCATATAGCCATCCTATCCAGATCCTGTTGCAATATAACACTATCTTCCTTAGAGTTGATGATTCTGCACAATTTTGTATCATCTGCAAAAATAGCAACATTGCTCACTACTGTATCCACTAGGTCATTAATAAATAAATTGAAGAGCACTGGACCCAGTACAGACCCCTGTGGGACCCCACTGCTAACAGTCTCCCATTTTGAGTATGATCCATTGACCACAACTCTTTGTTTTCTGTCCATTAGCCAGTTCCCTATCCATGAACACAGACTCTTCCCCAGTCCTTGCATCCTCATCTTTTGCACCAGACTTTTGTGGGGAACAGTGTCGAAGGCCTTTGCAAAGTCTAAGTATATCACATCTACAGCATTCCCAATATCCATATTAGCATTCACTACCTCATAAAAGCTGAGCATGTTAGTCAAACAGGACCTGTCTTTAGTAAACCCATGTTGATGCTGAGAAATAAGATTATTTTCTACTATGAAGTCATGTATAGTATCTCTTAGTAACCCCTCAAATAGTTTGCATACAACTGATGTTAAGCTTACAGGTCTATAATTTCCTGGATCTGATTTTTTGCCCTTCTTAAATAATGGGAAAACGTGGGCTGTACGCCAATCCACTGGGACTCTGCCAGTTGCAAGAGAGTCACAAAAGATAAGATAAAGGGGTTTATCTATAACTGAACTTAATTCCCTTAGGACCCGAGGATGCATGCCATCCGGGCCAGGTGCCTTGTCTATTTTTAATTTATTTAGTCTTGCCTTTACTTCTTCCTGCGTTAAGTATTTAATATTACAGTTAGAAGATTGAGACTCTTCCGCCTCTGTAATTTGCAACAGTGCTGTTTCCTTTGTAAAGACAGAAGCAAAGAAAGCATTTAATAACTCTGCCTTACCTTGGTCATCCACCATTGAGTTCCCACCCTCATCCTTTAGGAGTCCTATACAGTCAACCTTTCTTTTTTTAGAGTTGATGTACTTGTAAAACTTTTTTGGGTTAGATTTGATATCCCTAGCGATTTGATTTTCAGCTTCGATCTTTGCCAGCCTAATTTCTTTTTTACAATTTTTATTGCACTCCTTATAATTGCTTAGTGCAGCCTCGGTCCCCTCCTGTTTTAGGACCTTATAGGCATTCTTTTTCCTCTTCATTTTATCTTTAACCTTTCTATTCATCCATAGAGGCCTTTTTTTATTCCTAGACATTTTGTTTCCATATGGGATATACATATTACAATATTGATTGAGAATACGTTTAAAAGCTTGCCATTTCCCTTCAGTGTCCTCCCCTTGTAGTATATTATCCCAGTTCACCAAACTTAGTGCCTGCCTGATTTGATTGAACTTTGCTTTTCTAAAATTCATAGTTTTAGTGGTCCCGCTGCCCCGTGGCCTATCAGTCACCAGATCAAACGTTATCATGTTGTGATCACTATTTCCCAAATGTTCTTGAACCTGCACATTTGATACATTATCTGGTCTATTCGAAATGATCAGATCCAGTAACGCATTCCCCCTAGTTGGTTCCGTTACCATTTGAGTCAAGTAATTGTCCTGTAGTGCTGCCAGAAATCTGCTGCTTTTACCAGAATGGGTAGCCTCAATACCCCAGTCAATGTCTGGAAAGTTGAAGTCGCCCATAACTATGACCTCATTTTTACTTGCCGCTTTTTCAATTTGCTGTAGTAATTGCAGTTCTGCAGCTTCATTAATATGAGGTGGTCTGTAGCATACCCCAATAAGCAATTGGCAACTTTTATTTCCACCATGAATATTTACCCAAACGGACTCCACATCTTCGCAATCTTCCTCCATCTCATCGTTGAGGACAGCTGTAAAAGAATTCTTAACAAAGAGACAAACCCCTCCACCTTTTTTTCCTGTTCTATCCCTCCTGAACACATTGTATCCTTTTAAATTGGCTATCCAGTCATGACTTTCATCCATCCATGTCTCGGTTATTCCCACAATGTCATAGCCTTTGTCATTCAGAATGAACTCTAGTTCATCTATTTTATTTGCAAGGCTCCGAGCATTGGTTATCATGCACTTTATATTTTTACCACCACATTTACCAATTTTGTTTACCTGAAATGGGCTACTTGAAGTTTTACCAACCTCCTTAATCTTTACACTGTCCCCACCCCCCTCTCCACCCCCCATAATGTTAGGCTCCCACTGTCTTTTTACCTTATCTTGTCTATATGTTGAGACTTTATCCTCCCGCCTCCCCCCAGATCCTAGTTTAAAATCTCCTCCAACCGTTTAGCCATCTTCTCCCCCAATGCAGCTGCACCCTCCCCATTAAGGTGCAGCCCGTCCCTGCTGTAGAACCTGTAGCCGACTGCAAAGTCTGCCCAGTTCTCCAGGAACCCAAACCCTTCCTTCCTACACCAATTTCTCAGCCACTTATTTAACTCCCTAAGCTCCCTCTGTCTCTCAGATGTAGCACGTGGCACTGGCAGTATTTCAGAGAACACCACCTTGGAGGTCCTTGCTTTAAGTTTATCTCCAAGTACCTGAAAATCATTTTTGAGGACCTTCCATCTCCCACTAACTTTGTCATTGGTGCCAATGTGTACCATGACAGCCGGGTCTTCCCCAGCCCCACCCAATAATCTGTCAATTCTTTCCGCTATATGCCGAACCCGAGCACCCGGGAGGCAACAGACTGTACGGCATTCACGGTTTCTTCGACAGATTACCCTGTCTGTGCGCCTAATAATTGAATCCCCTACCACCAGTACCTGTCTAGCCTTAGCTGCACTCCTATTCCCTTTCTCGTTACAGCAGTCTGCCCCTTGGTTGCTAAGGAGCACATCCTGCTGCAGCATTGCTACTCCAGAGTCGTCCTCACCAATATTACGCAAACAAGCATACTTATTAGTGAGGGACAACTCGGGACTAGCCTCCCTGCCACTTTTTCCCCTACCCCTTCTAACTGTGACCCAACTAGCGGCTACCTCTGCTTCTTGCTCCGGCTTTACTCCACCCGCCTCATCTTCAAGGGTTCCATCAAGTGTCTGGATCGTGAGATCCAAGCTCATCTCCATGTTGTGTATGCGTCTCAGTGTTGCGAGATGCTTATTTAGCTCTGCGACTTCCGCCTCTAACCGAGCAACACGCACACATCCAGGGCAACAGTAAACACCCTCAATCCGCTGATCAAGGCATGCATACATGCTGCAGGATGTACACTGTACTGCATTGTCCAACATGATGACTATTGTGTGGGGAAAATTTATTTAAAGTAAACTATGGTGGTAAAAGATGAAACGGGAGAGTGAGTGACGTTCGGGAGTAAGTGTAGCTGGGGTGGAAGAGGGGGAGGGGTGGAGGAGGGGGAGTGAGTAAGTTGGGGTGGAGGAGGGGGAGTGAGTAAAGTTGGGGTGGGGGGGAGGAGGGGGAGGAGGGGAGGGGGAGTGAGTGAAGCTGGGGTGGAGTCCTCAAAACTTAAAGACTACACCACAACGTGTTAGCACATTCTAACCAATGCAAAAAAACCGCAATATTGGTTGAAGGTTTTTTTTTTTTTTTTTTTTAGTCCTTACCTGTTTCCTCTCCCTTCTCTCTTTGTGCCTGTGTTCTAACGCCTATGCCACTTGTGTCGAAGCCACTTAGTGAGCAAGCCACAGACTGAGCAAGCTCAGTACTGAGACCTGAAGCTGTCCAAATACCTCGTGTTACAGCTAATCCCTCCCCCTAGCTGATTGACAGCCTGCTGCAAACAGAGAAAAAAAAATTGTACTTTTAAAACAAGCACTTGCTGTTAGATATCTGATGAATCGCTATGCACAAGCCCCAGATATCAAAGCAGCAACACACACACTTTACAAACAACAGCAATATAATATAATCAGAGCTCACAATCTCCCAGCAGTGAAGTGAAAGCAGCCCACCACCAAGATTAGAGCTGTAGCTTACACTTCCTGTTAATTAATCACCTGTGTTACAGCTAATCCCTCCCCCTAGCTGATTGACAGCCTGCTGCAAACAGAGAAAAAAAAATTGTACTTTTAAAACAAGCACTTGCTGTTAGATATCTGATGAATCGCTATGCACAAGCCCCAGATATCAAAGCAGCAACACACACACTTTACAAACAACAGCAATATAATATAATCAGAGCTCACAATCTCCCAGCAGTGAAGTGAAAGCAGCCCACCACCAAGATTAGAGCTGTAGCTTACACTTCCTGTTAATTAATCACCTGTGTTACAGCTAATCCCTCCCCCTAGCTGATTGACAGCCTGCTGCAAACAGAGAAAAAAAAATTGTACTTTTAAAACAAGCACTTGCTGTTAGATATCTGATGAATCGCTATGCACAAGCCCCAGATATCAAAGCAGCAACACACACACTTTACAAACAACAGCAATATAATATAATCAGAGCTCACAATCTCCCAGCAGTGAAGTGAAAGCAGCCCACCACCAAGATTAGAGCTGTAGCTTACACTTCCTGTTAATTAATCACCTGTGTTACAGCTAATCCCTCCCCCTAGCTGATTGACAGCCTGCTGCAAACAGAGAAAAAAAAATTGTACTTTTAAAACAAGCACTTGCTGTTAGATATCTGATGAATCGCTATGCACAAGCCCCAGATATCAAAGCAGCAACACACACACTTTACAAACAACAGCAATATAATATAATCAGAGCTCACAATCTCCCAGCAGTGAAGTGAAAGCAGCCCACCACCAAGATTAGAGCTGTAGCTTACACTTCCTGTTAATTAATCACCTGTGTTACAGCTAATCCCTCCCCCTAGCTGATTGACAGCCTGCTGCAAACAGAGAAAAAAAATTGTACTTTTAAAACAAGCACTTGCTGTTAGATATCTGATGAATCGCTATGCACAAGCCCCAGATATCAAAGCAGCAACACACACACTTTACAAACAACAGCAATATAATATAATCAGAGCTCACAATCTCCCAGCAGTGAAGTGAAAGCAGCCCACCACCAAGATTAGAGCTGTAGCTTACACTTCCTGTTAATTAATCACCTGTGTTACAGCTAATCCCTCCCCCTAGCTGATTGACAGCCTGCTGCAAACAGAGAAAAAAAAATTGTACTTTTAAAACAAGCACTTGCTGTTAGATATCTGATGAATCGCTATGCACAAGCCCCAGATATCAAAGCAGCAACACACACACTTTACAAACAACAGCAATATAATATAATCAGAGCTCACAATCTCCCAGCAGTGAAGTGAAAGCAGCCCACCACCAAGATTAGCAAGCAGCTTACTGTGGACAAGGATCAAGGTAGTCATCACCCTAAGGGTGATGTAGTTATCACATGCTGTCTATGAAAACCCCTTGTCATTATTAAAAAAGGGATGACAAAGAGATTTGAAATATGTCTGGAAAGGGTTAAAAATCCATCTTTCGTATTCTCGGGTACTTCACCTGAACAACAAAGACAGCAATTCTCTCCAAATGGAGAAGACTCGAAACAACTGTGAATTATGGCCAGTCCGCTATAATTACTTTTCTGGAACACCTACAGCTCTTCTGGGGAAGTCGTAAAACATCCCAGGAGAACATGCAAAGATCTATGGGTTTCTCTACCATCAGCTGAGGTCGGTGTTCATGACAATAAGAAACAGCCTAGACAAAAGCCGGAATCATGACGGAGTAGCCAGATGGAAATCAGTGCACTTGTTTAGGCATAATGGAAGGTTGAGCAGACAACAGGTGTAACATTTATCTGCTCACCTGCCCATTTTATATGGGTTATATAGTTAACAGAGTTAACAGTAAGACTATTATTATTTATTGGATTTGTATAGCGCCAACATATTACTCAGCACTGTACAATACATAAAATTACAGACAATGACCGGGGTGACCGACAACACAAAACGGGTAATAAGCAATAAGAAACAACAACACAATACAGGTAATAAGCAATAAGATTCAACAACATAATGCAATGGAAAACAATGGAGTGGTAGTCCCAATAATACAAGTTCACATTAATCTCCGTAGAGTGTACAATCAAGTATGATACACAACGGGAGAGGGCCCTGCCAAAGGCTTACAATCTAGAGGGAGGGGGTTTTGACACAAAAGAGGGGGCTGCATCGAGACATTCTCCTCTAAAAGATTTAGTGCAGCGTGAGGTGGGGTAGGCCTCCTTGAAGAGGTGAGTTTTGAGGGCTTGCTTGAAGGTGTTAAAGGAAGGGGCAAGCCTAATGGGCAGAGGGAGAGAGTTCCACAGGATGGTATGGACCTGGTCAGAGATGTAGGTCGAGCAGGACTTGTGTATAGATTTGTAGGCCAAACATAGGCTCTTGAAGCTGATTCTGGAGCATATTGGAAGACTACTGTATATGCGTGTAAACTGTTATTCGCATAAACTAACCCAGTTCAGTCCATGGCGCATATGCAGTTAATTTTTTTCACCTGAGTTATCACCTTGGAGATAATTTTCATCTTCTCTGTAAAATACATTTTCAGCATTTTATAATTGAAAAAGTACTCAAAAGTTGGTGAAACAGTACTATCAAATTTATTTTGACTGTTTTCTTGCTTGCTGGTGACTTAAAAGGCATTTTTGTAATGATCCGCTCAGCTGGTTGCACAGGCAGACAGCTGTTTGACCATTCCTTATGTCTGAGAGATGCAGGTCTCTGGAAAAGAGACCTGGCTTCATCTTGCAACTTTCAGAGTTGCTTTGCTGAGGAATTTGCATACATGCAAATTGCCCAGCTGTCTCGTTTGAGGGCTGGCAGTATAAAAGCCTGCTGCTGACCAGAAGGCTTCGCTGGTCATAACGGTTTGTTAAATACACTCCTGGAGTGTCAGCCTTCCCTGTTGGATTGTTATAGGTATCTTAGAGTAATTCTGGGGACTGCACTAGGCAGCTCCTCTAGTGCAGTTATCCTGCTTATCTGTTTTGTCTATGTTGCCTCTGTGCTGTGATTGTTCTGTTGCCAACGGTGGTCGATAGGAAATCGTCCTGTCTGTCTGTAGGTGCTAACCAGTACAGCGGTTGCTACTGGTAGCCCCTTCTGTTTCAGCTGTTGCTTTACATTGGATCGCACTCGCTCTGGCGGAAAGAGCAGTGGATCTTTCCTATCCTGTTTCCCGTCCGTCTGCCTGTCTTGTCTGATACGAACGCTTGCTGTAGGCTCGGTGAGGTAACCGTTAAGCAAGCTCTCACGTTCTCTGTTTCATGTTTCGGTGGCTTCTGCTTCCGATGAGGTTGGTTTCGGGTGTACTGACTCTGGAATTGGGCCTTGTCGGGCTGTCCCGACTTTCATGAGTCTTCAGTTAGAGTTTTGTGTAAATACCAGTGTTGAGGGACGTCTGAAATCCATCCCTAGAGGGGGGGGGGGGGGGGTACTGTAATGATCCGCTCAGCTGGCTGCACAGGCAGACAGCTGTTTGACCATTCCTTATGTCTGAGAGATGCAGGTCTCTGGAAAAGAGACCTGGCTTCATCTTGCAACTTTCAGAGTTGCTTTGCTGAGGAATTTGCATACATGCAAATTGCCCAGCTGTCTCGTTTGAGGGCTGGCAGTATAAAAGCCTGCTGCTCCCAGAAGGCTTCACTGGTCATAACGGTTTGTTAAATACACTCCTGGAGTGTCAGCCTTCCCTGTTGGATTGTTATAGGTATCTTAGAGTAATTCTGGGGACTGCACTAGGCAGCTCCTCTAGTGCAGTTAGCCTGCTTATCTGTTTTGTCTATGTTGCCTCTCTGCTGTGATTGTCCTGTCGCCAACGGTGGTCGATAGGAAATCGTCCTGTCTGTCTGTAGGTGCTAACCAGTACAGCGGTTGCTACTGGTAGCCCCTTCTGTTTCAGCTGTTGCTTTACATTGGATCGCACTCGCTCTGGCGGAAAGAGCAGTGGATCTTTCCAATCCTGTTTCCCATCCGTCTGCCTGTCTTGTTTGATACGAACGCTTGCTGTAGGCTCGGTGAGGTAACCATTAAGCAAGCGCTCGCATTCTCTGTTTCATGTTTGGGTGGCGGGGGTTAGTTAGGCGTGCTTGTCTCTGTTGTGCTTAACATGCGGAGATCGCGCTGTAAACGCGTCCGCTGTTGCGAATGAGTGCAGTGTTCGCGTTTAGTTAGCATTTGTTATTTTCCTTATCTTCTCATTGTATGATTTGCTATGCCTTTGCTACTCTCGTGCCCTGTCTTGCTTTAGCCTTGTGTTACCTCTGGCAATCGCCTCTCTCGCGATTGCGTTCCTACTTCGTATCTGCTGTTGTGTGTGCACCGTCGCGGGTTGGCGACTAAATTGGTGCACACACATACAATCTGTCCCTGTGCTCATTCTCATTCGCAATCGCTTCTCTTGCGATTGCGTTCTCCCCTTCATACAATTCCTGTCTGGCGTCTGTGGCAGAGCAGAGGATCTGTTCCTCTACACTCCACAGCTCTATCTGCCGACAGGAATTTCCCTCTACAGGTGCGTTGCACCTTTTGCTGGGTTCTCTCAAATTATACGCTTGTGGAGTATTTCCGCAGTGTCAGTGCGCGTCCTGTGCGCTGACCACAGAGAGAATTCCACAATCGTTACAATTTTATGACAAGTTATATGAATATTACCTAGGAGAAAACTCAGGAGAAAAAAGTGAATTGCATATGGGCCCATGTGTTTTATCATAAAGCACCTTTTGTAAATCATTACAATAGAGTCTTGGTTATCCAGAACCTAACTAACCAGCAGTCTCAACCAACCAGCACAAATTGCTATCAGTAGTCACAGTGGTTAAAGAGAACCCGAGGTGTGTTTAAAGAATGTTATCTGCATACAGAGGCTGGTTCTGCCTATACAGCCCAGCCTCTGTTGCTATCCCAAACCCCACTAAGGTTCCCCTGCACTCTGCAATCCCTCATAAATCACAGCCGTGCTGTGAGGCTTTGTTTACATCTGTAGTGTCAGTCTCAGCTGCTCCCCCGCCTCCTGCATAGCTCCGGTCCCTGCCCCCGTCCCTTCCCTCCAATCAGCAGGGAGGGAAGGGATGCAGGCGGGGACTGGAGTTCTGCAGGAGGCGGGGAGAGCAGCAGAATGACACTATAGAGATAAACACAGCCAGCTCTGACAAGCTGTTTGTCAGCAGCGTGGCTGTGATTTATTAAGGGATTGCAGAGTGCAGGGGGACCTTAGGGGGGTTTGGAATAGCAACAGAGGCTGGGCTGTATAGGCAGATCCAGCCTCTGTATGCAGATAATATTCTTCAAACCCACCTCGGGTTCTCTTTAAGGCAAACTTCTAGCCTGATTGCGGGTTCTGCTGTGCTTAAATAGAAACCGTAACCAAGAATTGAACTTCATCCTAATCAGTAGCTGATAACCCCTTTCCCATGAGAAATCTATTCCTTTTCTCAAATGGATCATCAGGGGGCTCTGTATGGCACATTTTGTGGTGAAACCCCTCCCACAGTGTGATGTCAGCTCCTCACAGCTCTGAGGTCCTGACATCACACTGTGGGAGCCTCGTTGCGTTGTGGGAAATATCAGCTGTTTCCAACTGCCAAAAAAGCAAGCAGCATCTCCTTCCAGTGACATCACCTGCCAGCAGTAAAAATGTCACCATGTTATAAATGTCTGAATATAAATCAGAGAGAGGAAAGATTTTAATAATAATATTTTTTTTTTATCCACTAGATGTCCCTACACAGTACATCTCTACTTAGAATGCTGAATTATAGCATTCTGAGTTAAAGAGGAACTCCAGCCTAAACAAACATACTGTCATTAAGTTACATTAGTTATGTTAATTAAAATAGATAGGTAATATAATCTCTTACCCACCCTGTTTTAAAGAACAGGAAATTTTTTGATTTCATGAAGGCAGCCATCTTTTTGGTTGAAAGGAGGTGACAGGGAGCATGAAACACAATTCCAACTGTCCTGTGCCCTGAGCACCTCTCCCAGTTGCTAGGCAATGTGAAAAACAACATTGGAAATCCCATCATGCTCTGCACAACATCAGGGAAAAAAACTGGCTTTTTTTCTTTGATGGGAGGAGCTTAGCTAAAAATGCAGCTAAAAATGATGCTTTGGTAAGAAAAACAAAGTTCTGATGCTGTGAAACTGTTAAAGAAACACCAAGCCTTTTCAGTTCTGCTGAGTAGATTTTTAGTCCGGAGGTTCACTTTAACAGGAAGTGATAGTTTGTTGTGTTTGCAATGAATGATCACTGTTAATGGTTGCAGCGGTGATCATTCTTTCATCTGACACTTTGATTGGCTATGGTAACATATGTTCCAATTCAGCAATCTGTGCACTGCCATGCGACTTCAGAGCCCCATGCCATTCATAAATACACAGATGCATATCTACGCCCTTGGTAGCAAGAGTGAAGTTTTTAGGGGCGTAGATTTGTGTCCCGAGGGAGGGCAAGTGGTTTAAGCCCCTTCCCCACATTCGCACTGGAGGGAATGCAGGTCTCTGGCGCAACATATGGCACTTGTTTTGCTATGTGATGTTCCCCGATGTGGTTGTGTTTTCCATTCGTATATTTATAAGGAATAAAAATTGCAATGCGTTTGGGTATTTTGTTGGCAAACATGCATTGCAATTCTGCAGTGAATCGCAATGTGTGGATGGAAACATCAGACAGTGCACTTCTGATGTCCTTGCAGATTGCATCGCTATGTGTTCATGAAAACGCTTCTTTAAACACGCAAGGGGGCGGGGGCCTTAGTATAATGTTTCATTTTCTCGGTTAACATGTTTTATGTTTAATGCATTGCTTATCCCAAATAAGTAATGCAAAATGTTCCTGTTATGTTAATGTCTTTATATTGATTCTTTCAATGCGCTGTTTTGAAAAGTAAAATCTGCTTTATTTTTGCGGATAGCATCTAATATTAGATTTTGTTTATCTTGACAGTGTGAAAATATTGGGAAGTCAGAAAGGGTGCAAACATTTTTTTTCACAGCCCTGTTCACCACGAGCATAATTTACTCCCTCATTGTCATTCTTTACTGTTTTCAAATATATCCACCTTCATTTCTATGTTAATTGACCTTATCTGCATATTTTATCCAGCATCTCAGCGATCCTCAAAGGACATTGTTTAACTTCTTCTTTTAATCCTACAGACTTAATTTCTGGGAAGACCCTGAACAGTGTAGCCTCACCTGGGTGCTCCTTCTGGCTATGTTTGACTTTTCATTGTCTACTTCTGCGTTTGTCTCTTGCAGGAAAACATCCTGGCTATCGGCGCACGATTTTGTTAGCTTCGGTTTACATAATATGCTATATGTATGCTAAAACCCATCTGAGCCCCATTCTTCCGGGCAATGACAGAGGAGAGGCGAGTGGCTCCCTGTGGGACTTCTCATAATGTCCTCATCACAACTCAACAAACAGCTGATGTCATGCCACTGGAATGGAATGGGACAGAAATCCCCTCAGCATAAAAAGAAGGAAGTGTCCATTGTTAGCAGCATAATTACCCTCTGGTGTGAAGGAGTGCCGATCTATACACTGACTTATTCACTAGCTGGGCAAAGTGCACTCACCCTCACACCATCATGCTTCAGTTTACTGACAAATACCATTTTTAGTCTCCGTGGGTTACTTTGAATATTTCTCTTTGTATCATTGAATTGGCTTGTTAGTGTATTCTCTGGGATGAGGCACATGGAGTATAAAACACTTATGTGCTGGGATTATTCTGTATTTATATAGCGCTGACATCTTCCACAGCTCTTTACAGAGTACATAGTCATGCTACTAACTGTTCTCTAGAGGAGTTCATAATCTTATCGCTACCATAGCTGTAGTGTAAAGTCCTACCATAGTATTATGCATTTATATAGTGCTGACATTTTCCACAGCTCTTAATAGAGTACATAGTCCTTCCATTAACTGCCCTTCATAATCTTATCCCTACCATAATCATATACGGTACCATCTGAGCCCCATTGATGATTAATGAGGTTCTTGTTATCGAAGGTCAGTGCTCAACAGCAAAGCAGCTCCAGCCTCAGGCAGCACCACTAAGGATAGGGAGTTCAGACCTGAACAACTCAGACTTTGTGCGCAGCCTGGGTGTACTGACTGATGGGGAATTACACTTCAGGAATCAAATCTCAGCTTTTGTGAATCATTTCTTCTTTCACCTAAGAGACATTGCAAAAATGAAACACCTCATACCGCTAGAAGATCTTGCAATCCTAGTTCATTCCTTCATCACATCATGGCTGGAATACTGCAATGTTCTCTATACAAGCCTTCTGAAGTCCTGTACCGCCTGCAATTAGTACAGAATGCTGCTGCAAGGCTGTTAACAAGCCAACCCTGCCATTTCCACATAATACCAACCCTTCGCTTACTCCACTGGCTACCGGTAAAATAGAGAATTCTGTTTAATATTGGCTTATTGACATTAAAATCCTTGCACTGTCTGAGCCCTGGATACCTGAAGGACTTGTTGCAACTGCATCACACCCGCCACAACCTTAGATAAAAAAGATCTAATAACTTGGTGACCCCCAGAGTCCACCTCAAAACCTTTGGAGACAGAGCCTTATATCATGTGTAGGGACACATTGGAACTCCCTGCCACACCCAATGAGGACATCTCCATCCATTGAAGCATTTAAGTCCAAACTGAAAACCCACCTCTTCAGTCTGGCATTTATGAACACCTGACTATTTCCTCTGTAACACAGTCCAGCCTGCAACCCTGAATTGATCTGAGATATATCTATGCGCTTTGCGTCCTACGGGAGAAAAGCCCTTTACAAATGTTATTGTATTATATACCAGTTTTAGGGGTGGGTAAAACAATTGATTTATCAGTATGTTATTGGGATGTCATGGCTGCAAAAATGCCTCTGTGTTACTTTATTTATAAAAATTATACACATTATTATTATTATTATTATTATTATTATTATTATTATTGATTTATATAGCGCCAGCATCTTCCGTTGCGCTGTACAATAGCATATAGGGTATAATAATACAAAGTATACAATACAACAGTTGATACAAGACAAGAGTGTATAACAGCTAATACAGTGAACAAATTAACTACATATTTTACACAGTGGTGGGATATATGTACTTATAGGTATGTAGGTAGGTACACCCATTACACAGCATTGTGAGACAAATGGGGAAGAGAGCCCTGGCCAAAAGGCCTTACAGTCTAAACGTTTAATTATACAGGACAGTAGGTAAAGGGAATCTGTGTGTGGGGTGGTAGAAATGGTGGTCAGCGGTCAGTGTCCTAGGTAGGAGAGTATACTTGCCTGAAGAGGTGAGTTTTCAGATTGCGCCTAAAATAGTAAGTGTGGATGAGTGGCGGATGTGTTGAGGGAGAGTGTTCCAGAGGAGGGGAGAGGATCGAGAGAAGTCTTGTAAGCGGGAGTGGGAAGAGGTGATCAGGGAAGAAGACAGAGGGATATTGTTAGCAGTGCGGAGATTGTGTGTAGTATGGTATCTGGAAATAAGTTGATTAAGACAGGAAGGAGCTATGTTGTGTCGAGATTTGTAGGCAGAGTAAGGATTTTAAATTGTATCCTTTGTGTAACTGTCAGCCAGTGAAGAGACTGACAGAGGGGGATTGGGCTGGAGAAGCGGGAGGAGAGGTGGATGAGTCGTGCAGCAGAGTTCATGATAGACTTTAGCGGGGCCAAATGGTTGGCGGGGAGGACGCAGAGCAGAGAGTTGCAATAGTCTAGTTGGGAAATAATCGGGGCATGAACCACTACCTAACGGCCGTGTCACACCAATGGGCGTGACCGTGGTGGCAGACCTAGGGCCGCCTAACGCCGATTGGCGTCATGTCCAAGAGCTGCAGTTTGACAGGGAACGCGTGCGCGCATGCGCGATCGTTCCCTGCCGTTTCATGGAGCGGAGCTCCGTGATCAGCCTGCTAGCCATGATTGCGGCTAGCAGGCCGTTTACGCCAAAAGTGGAAGTAATTCCTCTTTTTTTACCTTTTGTACAGCGCTGCGATCTCCTGCAGCGCTGTACATCTGACACACGGCTGTCCCACGGATTGGCTGGCAGATGGAGCCCTCTCATAGGCTGATGCCTATGAGAGGCGGGGATAAGTGGCGATCGCCGCCCTATGGCGATTAGGAAGGCACAGGGGGGAGGGAGAGGTAGGAAGGGAGGGAGGGAAAGACAGAGCATAAAAAAAAAAAAAAAAAAGTTGCAGGGCTGTGCAGCACCCTGAGCAAACTGCACAGCCCTGTATTGTGAAAAATTGCCTGGTCTTTAGAGGGGTGTAAGTCTATGGTCGTCAAGTGGTTAAAAAAAATTAGACCCATAGCAGTTTGATTGTCACAGTAACAATGTTACTTCTCATGCTCACACTGACTTAATGAGGCATCCCGCTCAGCAGACTCATTTATCTCAGCTCACTCTTTTCATAATGGAGTGTGAGGTCCGCTATTCAGAAACAGTAACCAGTTCAGGGATGTAAATTTAAATCATGGGGACCCCCAGCAAAACTTTGATTGGGCCCCCCAATGTTTACTCCCTTTCACTTGCCATCCCCTTATGACCCTGGCCCATCTTGCAATGGTCTTAAAACAAGTGTGGCTATCACGATTTTAACATCAATAACAAATGTAGCCCCCTGATCTGGAAGATGGACCTATGTATCAGAGGGAGTAAAGTCCCGCTAGTAATTGGGGCATCCTTACAGCTCTGGGCCCCCCTGCAGTTGCATTGACTGCTCCCCTCTAGTTACGCCCCTGAGCCAGTTGTCTCCTGCTCCAGAGCAATCCCTTATGTGTGGATCTAAAACGACTTGCTCTGTTGCTGCACTGACTGGCTGCTCTGCATATAGCCTTGAAACTGTTATAACAGCAAGTTCCAATGGTAATTGGTGGTGTCGGGGCTGTACAAATAAATATTTTACAAATGACATGGACAAACATGGGCAATATAGAGCTCAGTTGTGTATCACACCTTGTGCTAATTACACATACTAAATGGGTCAGGTAGCAAAAACATCAATACCAAGGTACAGTAGGACAAAGGGCCCTGCCCATGTGAGCTTACAGTCTATGGGTTGAATAGAAACAGCTTAGAGACTGCTATGAACATCTCTTTTATTTTCCATTGCCCCAGTTTTTATTCAAACAAATTCCCTTTGCTAAGACAGGAGGAAATTTCCAGCGCAGTGACAGATGCTTCTTTCATTTATAGACACTTTGTAAACAGCAATAAATACTCAATACTGCTTAGAATCATGCGGACATTTGAGTAAATGGTTCACTCTTCACTAGCTATTTACCAGACTTGATTTGTATGTTGCCTCTCTGCAGCTTGCACAAGGGGTCGAATGTTCAGGGTTTTCTGCTTGTGGACTATGTGCTGAAGACCAGACAAGGACGGACACCACAGAAATGAACTCTGAGCAGGTGCCAGTTAAAGAATAACTGCACTATGAATATTTTACTTCACAAAAAGCTTTAAACATAACCCTTGATCAATAATGCAGGTACTGTGTTTTGCTTTATCAGTTCTGTTCCGAGCAGTAGATCTGAGAATACAGCAATGGAGTCCCCCATTGGTTGACAGCGTCTTTTAAGTTGCTGTACATTTTGTTAACCACAATATTTTGTCACTATAACAAGTATATTGCCTACCACTTCTGTATTATACACACCAATGTCCATATTTTTGTGCACACCAATGTCCGTATTTTATGAACTGGTACTCATGTTTGTGTCTTACTCAGTACAGCGACAACAGAAGATGATGGCGCAACATACATCAGTAAAAATAATAATAATGGTGGCATAACCCTTTGTCTGTATTACTTGTCTGCAGTTCTTGTGTTAATTGTCAACCACTTGCCCTCATAGTTACGCACCTCCGTGAGTGTACTTGAGGGTTATTTGAAGCCCAGGAACTTTAATTCTCTTGTTGAATGTTCACATTGCCAGCTCTTTTATAGGAAATCTGAATATGATCCTGCTATCCCTGCTGCTGACCTTCTGCTGTGCTTTGATCCCATTTCTGCTCAGTTCCTGAGGCCCTGCTACATCCTGATTACTCTTCTGTCTAATCTGCAGTGACTACTAGTGTTGGTGTTTGAATTTGGCATTGTGTGGTTCAGAACTCCAGCGCAAGCATTCAGCACGATTTTAGAACCGAACAGCAGGATGGGTTGCATATTTAACTCCAATATTTCCTCCTTCCTGCTCTTCAGTGCTGAAATGGTGCTAAATGTGTGTGTTCAGGTTCCGAACCACGTAGTGCCGAATTTGAACACCCAACACCACTGACTAGGCTTCTGCCTGCTCTCTGTGACTTTACTTAAAAATCGTAATCGCCTGTTGCAGACATTTGCAACAAGACCTCGCTCACCACGCTAGCCCTATTTAGGCAGTTATTAGGGCTACAACCAGGTACCTGTCAGCAGTGCAACATCATCATCACCTGTAGAAGGCCCTGGAAAAGACCTGGCAGAGCCTCAAATCACAGAGTACTAGTGAAACAGTCTAGCTCCTTTCAAAGGAGTTCTTTGAGTATTCTTTAGGTAAGTCTCCCATTGTCGGGTCAAGGCTTTCCACCTTTGAAGGATAAACGTTTGAATGCTGGGTTGGGGGGGGGGGGGGGGGCATGGGGGTTATGAAGTATTCTTATTTTGTTTTTTTTTATTCCAGATTGGACATCAAAACATTATTCACATACATATCAAGAAAGAAATTAAAGTAGGAGTGGAAGGCCTGGAGAAAGAGGGGGCAAAAGAGAAGATGACCAGAAAAAATGGAGGTGATAGGTTGACAGTAAGTCACATTAAATACATGTTAAATACACTCATCTGGAGAAAAAAGAAGCATACAACCCTGAGATGTGTGTCATATTCAAGTTTACAGGTGAAGGTCTATTTTGGATTGATATCCAAGAATGACCATATTTTCCAAAATATACATGTGAACCACTGAGTGCCAGTTATTTAATGTGGGCGTTCATTTCTCACTATCAGTCTTGTGTGTAAGTCTATCCTTAGTTTAAAAAAAGAACACGTCAAAGTCTGTAAATGTAAGTTTTTATTTTTATCACTTACTTTTATTGATTTTCCAACACATAATCCAGGTTGCATTATAACTCCTACATGACCTGAAATGGGTTGAAAAAGGATTAAAGGTCACAGTCACTATCCATCAGCTATAAATACCAAAAGCAGGGCATGAATTTATGATCATTGTGGCATTCTTAATATGTTATTTGCAGAATTTCTCTAGCTTCTTTAACTCCATGCTAGTTCTGAAACTTTAGTCTGGATAACATGAAATAAGAATCCAATAATGCTGTTTTTATATATGCCATTTATATAGATAACCATCGAGGTCTCCGAGTCTACATGTGCCTCTTATCTTGAAATAACATTTCCCATTTTTCTAATACCTAATATTATTCTTACATGCCTTATATGCTCATAATGTATATTGAAATCTTGAGGGCCTGATTCATTCCTAAGAGTGAAAAACTCCCCATGCAGCATTTGGCAATTTCCAAGCTGCATGTATTTTTCAAAAAATTTGCATCAACCTCAGCACTTTTAACCCCTTATGCTGGGTACACACTATGAGATTTTATGGTCGATTTACTGGCAGATCGATTATTTCCAACATGTTCGATTTGCTTTCAGATCGATTTCCTAATAAAGTTTAATGGAAATCGATTGGAAAATGCTCGGAAATCGATTGGAAAGCAAATCGTCCATAAAATCTCATAGTATGTACTGTAATGATCCGCTCAGCTGGCTGCACAGGCAGACAGCTGTTTGACCATTCCTCTAGTCTGTGGGCTGCAGGTCTCTGGAAGAGAGACCTGTCTTTCCTTTGCAAGTTTCTGATCTGCTCTGCTGCTGAGGAATTTGCATACATTGGTTATGCAAATCACCTAGCTGCCTCCTTTGAAGGCTGGCAGTATAAAAACCCATGTTTTCCCAGAGTCCTTTGCTGGTCATCCTTCATGGTTTGTTGAAACACTCCTAGAGTGTCAGCCGTGCTATTGCTTGTTAATGTTATCTTAGAGTAATTCTTGGGACTGCACTAGGCAGCTTCCCTAGTGCAGTTAGCTTGCTATCTGTTTTGTCTGTATTGCCTCTCTGTTGCAATTGTCCTGTCACCAACGGTGGTTGTCAGGAAATCGTTCTGTCTGTCTGGGGTGCTAACCAGAGCAGCGGTCGCTACTGGTAGCCCCTTCTGTTCATCTGTCTGTCTTGTTTGGATCGCACTAGCCTCTAGCGGTAGCGGCTGTGGATCCTTCTGATCTTTGTTCTTGGAGTGTAAGCTGGAGCAGCGGTTGCTACCGGCTACCTCATCTCTCTGTCGTGTTTGGATCGCACTAGCCTCTAGCGGTAGCGGCGGTGGATCCTTCTGATCTTTGTTCTTGAAGTATAGCTGGAGCAGCGGTTGCTCCCTGCTATCTCATCTGTCTGTCGTGCTTGGATCGCACTAGCCCCTAGCGGTAGCGGCTGTGGATCCTTCTGATCTGTTTTCTTGTCCCTGTACCCAGATCGCACTCGCTCTGCTGGAAAGAGCAGTGGATCTTCCTTAGCCTGTTCCTGAACTCGGATCGCACTCGCTCTGATGGAAAAAGCAGTGGATCTTTCATCTCGTATTCCTGTTTTCCGTTTGTCTGTGTTGTCTGATGCGAACGCTTGCTGTAGGCTCGGTGAGGTAACCGTTAAGCATGTTTCGTGTTTGTCTGTCGGTGGTTAGTTAGGCGTGCTGGTCTCTGTTGCGCTTAACGTGCTGAGATCGCGCTGTAAACGCATTCGCTGTTGTGAATGAGTGCGGTGTTCGTGTTTAGTTAGCGTTTGTTATTTTCGTTATTTTCTCATTGTCGTTTGCTGTGCCTTTGCTTCTCTTGTGTTCTGTTCTGATCTGTCTTGTGTCACTTCTGGCGATCGCCTTTCTCGCGATCGCGTTCTTGCTTTTGTTTCTGATGATGTGTGTTCACCGTCGCAGGGTCGCGACTAGATTGGTGAACACACATTCATCCTGTATCTGTGCTTTTTCTCTTTAAGGGCTGTTCAGCCCCGCATTGTCTTAGATCTGTACAATTCTTATCTGGCATTTGTGGCTGTGCAGAGGCTGTGCTCGTCTGCACTCCACAGCACCATCTGCCGGTGGGAATTGCCCTCTGCTGGTGTATTGCACCTAGCCTGGGTTCACCCAATTATACTTGTGGAAGGTTTTCGCTGTGTCAGAGCACATCTTGTGCGCTGACCGCGAAAACGATTCTGCAAACGTTACATGTACCCAGCATAATCTTCATGCAGCCATGTATTGCAACAATGATTGGATCAGCAAACATGGGCCACCTGAACAATACCAGACATCTCTACCACCTGAACCATACCAGGCAGTAAGGTATGGGTGCAAATCATCCCTCTGGTGCCCAGGAGGAGGTAGGAGGTGACTTCATCCATGCATGCTAGTGTAGGTCCTAGGGGAGAATAAGGCAGGATTTAGAGTTATCAAAAATCACAAGCGATTGCCTTACATTCAACAAAAGTCAATCGAGATTAGAATTTGTGTTAAAAAAATTGTAAATGTATGTCTGCATTTTCCGCTGCGTACACCTTGCATATCGCATGCGATTTCTCATTGACTATCATTCGCTACTGTGAAAAAATACACGATAAAACACACATATGGGCATGATTCACAAAGCTTTTTCACCTGTTTTCACCTTATCTATGTTACATTTTTAAGCTACCAAAGAGCAAAAATATAATATAATTAAGGTAAGAAAAGTAATATTGAAATGACGTTAATCATGAACAACTTACTTTGAGTGATTTTTTTTGCTAGTAAATGTACTGAAAGGTTATTTTTATGAATTAGGTGATAAGTTATATATGAGAAGTTTTGTGAATAGAGCCCATAGGGCCATATGCAATTCACTTTTTCACCTAAGTTTTCTCCCAGGTGATATTTTCACAACTAAGTAAATAAAATGCCTTTTGCACCATCAGCAAGCAATCAAATACTCAAAATAATTTTGGCAGTACTTTTTCAACTTATTTTTGGTACTTTTTCCATCGCAAACTGCTAAAAAGTTATTTTAAATCGAAGATGAAAAATTATCTCCTAGGTGAAAACTCAGGAGAAAAAGTGAATTGCATATGGCCCCATGGCCTATACTGTTTCCAATTCACTTTTTCACCTGACTTTTCTCCCTGGAGATAATTTTTCATCTCTGATTTAAAATAACTTTTCAGCACTTTTCAACTAAAAAAGTACTAAAAAGTTGGTGAAATAGTACTATCAAAATTATTTTGAGTATTCTCTTGCTTTCTGGTGGCTTAAAAGACAATTTATTGACAAGTTTAAAAATATCTCCTAGGAGAAAACTCAAGTGAAAAAAGTGAATTGCATAGGGCCCCATGTGTCCTTAAAATTCACCTGCAAAAATGTTTGCGGCTTCCGTACCGGTAAGTGTGAATCCTGCCTTATGGAAACATATGGATACCACCTTCAATAAGAGCTCTCTCAGATTTTGGTCGCTAATCCCAGTGGAATTTAGTATAAGGGTGCATTGGTGGCCCTTTTCTCATTCCTGTAAATTGTTAAATGTAACTCATCTTGATAAAACATTTTAATCAAAAAATAATTTTATTAAGCAAAAAAAAAAAAAGTTCTTTGTCCTACACTAAAATGTATATCACTCTACAGCAGGAGAGATTCTCATTAGTCAGCTCAGTAGACCAATCAGAGGGAGATACATTAATGTATTGCCATGTTGTCGTTAAAGGGAATCTGAAGGGAAAATAAACTTATAATGAATTGTATGTGTAGTACAGCTAAGAAATAGAACATTAGTAGCACAGAATATTGTCTCATATTGGTTCCAGTACAGGGTGAGTTAAAGGGATCCTGAGGAGTAAAAATAAACGGAATTGGTACCTACCTGGGGCTTTCTCCAGCCCACCGTGGGTCGGGAGGTCCCCCGGCGTCTTCCTGGCTCCTCTCCCGATCCCTCCTCCGCATACCACAGCAGCGACACCCATGCCGGGTGTCGGGCTCCCACTTCCTTATCAGTGACGCTCGTCGTCATCACGCCGGCCGCTGCGCGTCATCAAGGCGGCCGGCGTGACAATACTGCGCATGCCAGGAGGCCGCCAGGGAACCTCCCGATCTACGGTGGGCTGGAAAAAGCCCCAGGTAAGTACCAATTCCATTCATTTTTACTGCTCGGGGTCCCTTTTAGAAACTTTACTTGCTATCTATGCAAAAGAGCTTCTCTGAGCTCTCTGACGAGTTTAGTCAGCTACAGTGTTGTTTTCTGAGGCACTTATACTTCAAAGAAACAGTGACAGGCAGCTACAGATAAGATTTTTACTGCAGGGAACTTTAAAGGGTCATTAGCTCTGTTTCATAGTTTACTAGTTTTCATGATTACTCTGTTTCATAGTTTAAAATACAGAGTGTAGTTTGTAAATTGCAAATATGATAGAATGATGCAATGCTATAAAAAAATAAGCTATATACCTGAAAATAAAAACATGAGTGTAACGGTCTTGTGTTGTAGCTCAGATGTCTGATTATGTGGTGATCTGCAGAATCACCAATAATGCAGACGCTATACCAGATTATGTGTGACCTGCAGAATCACCAATAATACCCGTATAGCAGCACAATGAGCTGAGAATGTAATGCTTGGTGCAACCGTAACTCCAGTAATATGCGAGGCCTTACCAGAGACCCTGGCAAGGTACACTCAGTACACCAACAGGACTGATTAGATCAAACCTCCCCAATGGGGCTGGGAAGGGTACAGACAGAGAATACAGAAATAGTAAAGCTGGTCTCTGCCAGGGGAGCTGGCAAGAGACAAGTACCAATCAGACAGGTAATAACAGACCCTTTCCAGGTGGCCTGGAAGGTCTACTAGGAGCCTTACAGAAATAGAGCAACTAGTCCTTACCAGGGAAGCTGGCAAGTAACTAGCTAAACAGGCAGCAAGAAGCTACACCAGGAAACTGGAAAGGTGACACAAGTGACTAAGATAGTTCTTGGCTAAACCTTCCAGAGGAGCTGGGAAGGTGCTATCATTCACTAAACAACACCTCACCAGTGGTGCGGGTGAAAATAATGAATAGATCACGGGTGCTCATCAGTGGAGCTGATGAGCCTCAGATACCACACAGGCTAAGCCCCTACAGAGGTGCTGGCTGGCACTAGCTGAGACTAACAAAGGCTAGGTCCCTTCAGAGGTACTGACTGGCACTAGCTGCACGGTACTACTAAATATGGCCAGACCTCCGAGGGTCCTGGGAACGTACTAACAGATACAGTAACTGTATAGTTTGACAAGACCTCGCCAGAGGTGCTGGGGAGGTACCATAGATACACTGACCATAATAACAGAGTTCAGAACTATAACAGAAAAACAAGGCCTCACCAGGGGGCTGGTGAGGTACTATCGGCTGACTGACAGAGAAAGGGAGTACACCAATTCTAATAGGTAGGGAGGCCGCACCAGAGAGACTAGTGAGATACTATCAGTGTACTGCCCGTATAATCAAGTACAAACCCCAGCAAGCTGGGGATACTGGAACTGAGATATAGAATCGCCCGAGGAGCGGGTGATTCAGACAGTACTGCAACCTAGTGATCACCTGAGGAGCAGGCGTCACAAACACTGAAATTACTAATCACCTGAGGAGGCGATTAAGGCTGTACTGCAGCCTAGAGAACCACTTCTCCAGAGGAGCTGGTGAAGCTGATACCTCACCAGTGGCAAGGGCCCACTGGTGAGTAGAATGGTCTGACGGGCAAGGATCGGCAACAGAGAGGACAGTATCAGAGCAGAATCGTGAGAAAGAAGGGTAATCGGTAACCAGGCAGAGGTTCAGCAACTAGTAAGACAGATAGGCGAAAGTACAGGATCAGAAAACAGGAACGGAGTCAGAGTACATAGCTAAGAGTCATACACAGGAGATCAATACAATAAACAATATCCTAGTCTAGGTGTTAAGTCCTTAGCATCAACACCTGAGAACTAGTCTAAGGTCTGAGTGCTAACACGCAAGTATTCACGACAGCAGACAGCGCCAGACTGCAACCCGAAGGCTTAAGAAGCAGAGGAGTCCCCACTGGCACGCCCCTTGCCACCAGCCAATCCGGGGCGCCGTGAGTCTCCTCTGACATCAGCCGACCAGCAGGTCAGCCGACAAGCCTCCTCCCCACACAAAGGTCCCGTCTGTGCGCGCGCCTGCGCGAGACAGAGACCTTGCAGGGGAAAGGCAGTCCCGTCCCTGGCGTCCTAGACGCCGGAGGGACGGGCAGGGGCCCAGAGGCAGCCGCGGTGGCATTGCAGTCCGCCGCGGCTGCATTCGTTACAATGAGTCTTTTTTTCTTTTCTTTGCTACTAATGTTCTAATTCTTTTCCGTACTACACATACAATTCATTATATCGTAAGTTTTTTCGCTTCAGTGTCACTTTAAGTTCTGTATACCAGCAGTTTGGGCAAGAATTCTGGGATATTGTTAACATACAGATATTGTTTATTACTATTCTATGAGAAGTGGAGTAAATTCCAGCTAACTTACTTACTTACTTACTTACTTTTCAAACCAGTAGTCTGGCAGTCTAATTATTTTTCATTTCTTCAGCAGCCATTCTAATTTAGAGCACGCCTATATGATGTAGGTACAATGATCCAACATTTCTTTAACCGCTCCAATATTTGTTCCTTTAAAAAGTTTTTGGGATGTTTCCTTATGATTTACTGATTGGGATAACTTTTTGGATGCTTTAAAAGCTGCTTGCTATTTCTTTTCATCAGTGTTTATCATTCATTCATTTTCCTAGTTCAGTTTATTCAATGTTTTTATTAGAATCCAGTTGCAGCATAGAGTCATATTTTATAGTTATTTCCTTTTACTTTTTTTTAAATAAGTTAGTGAAAGTCATAAAAGTTTCTTTTTCCAGAATTGGGTCTGTATTCAGCACTGATGATAAGAAGTATGAAACTCTAAAAAAAAAAAAGTTAAAATTAAAAAAAACTTTATGAGATAAACCAATTTCTTTTGCAATGTCTTAAGATTGCTTTAGCATATTCCCTTGAAACAAGGAATTACTTTTCCTCATACCTCTAATTTTCCATTCCGTTATGTCCACGTTTTCTATCTTGCTCTCCTGAGTAGCTAATGGGAATTGTGTTAGTGCTATGATAGCTATCCGTTTCTGCTGTTTGAGGAATAATTCTCATCTTTTAATTTTACATTATGCAATATAATATAAAGCTACAGACAATATTTTAGCTACCAGGTCTGATATTAGGAATGCATTTTATGCTAGCAGTATTTCAGACTGTAGTTTAACTTTTCCCTGTTATGCTAAATCCAATATTTAAAATGTATTCTAAAATATCGGATCTGTGCAGTGAAATCTACATTTGCCACTCACAAGCCTTCTTTAGTATTCTTTATTTTAACTACCGGTATATGAACCTTTGCCATAAACTGTTGGAAATCTGCCTCGCCAAATTCACCTATTGATTGTAGACTGAAGATTATTTAATGGTAGTTTTGGGAAATTAATAGGAAATGTTTACAATACATGCTGGATCAGGCTGGGTTCACATATGACATAACGTGAAAAAATTGCATTTTATAATGGTGCGTTTGCGTTTTGCTGTTGCGTTTTTGGGGCATATTGCGTTTGCGGTTTTTTCAACAGATGCGTTTTGCGTGCGTTTTAATGCGCTTGCGGTTCGCTAATGTAAAATGCATATGTGTTTTGTATGCATTTTTTTTTTATTTCTGCAAATGCAAGAAGACAACAGGAGGCGGAAACACATCAGAGATCTTTACTTTTTAATAAAAAATGCAATAAAAAAACGCTTGAAAACGCAATGCATATGCGTTACCATAGACTTTCATTATGTGCGTTTTGGCAGCCAGCCTGCATATTATGCAACACTACCAGTGTTTGCAAAACGCGTACTGTACGAACGCAGTGAAACACAGCTTCTTCTGTGTCCCATAGACTAACATTGCTGCATAAAACGCAGCGTTTCCCGCTGTTTTGGTCATGAGAATCCTATCTGCCCATGATAGAAAATGTATTTTTAGTATTCTTGTTAAAAGTCCTACCTGTTTCTTGAACTTGATATCAAAGTGATTGTGGTAGAGGAAGTTTATTATTTTTTGTATTTCTTATGCCATTTTACTCCCATAGCAATTTGGCTCATAACTACTAAACAAATATCATCTGACTTTGCCCCATATGCAATTAACTTTTACACCTGAGTTTTCTCCTAGGAGATACTTTTTCTACTATCAAAATTATTTTCAGCACTTTCTTGCTTCTGGTGGCTTAAAAGGCATTTTATTTGCAAGGTGTGAAAATATCACCTAGGAGGAAACTCAGGAGAAACAGTTACGGTAATTGCATATGGGCCTTTATGTTTCATGTTCTGTGGATTCATTCTAAGACTTCATTTAGGATTCATTCTAATACTTCAAGCTAAAGACTCAACAACCAAGGCAAGGTTTAGGGGCACTCCTGGTGCTATTGGTAGTATTGAAAAGGTTCACAAGGAATCTTTCAGAGAATACCTTTTTTGGAGGTTTTCTAGTATAAAGTTAATAGACTTTAATTGCAGATAAGTTCCACTTTTTCAAAATGTTGGTCTGCAGCAAAATGACAGAGTGTCTAAAACAAATATCTCTGTTCTGCTTTGCAGCCTAAGCTTTCTCCATATTTAAAATAGTCAATGGTTTTATAGCAGTCTATAAGGGGTTGTTGCTACCAGGGATGATTGTGTGTGATTTCCCACATACAAATCCGGATCTAAATTGCAAGCTATTGAAATCGATAGGCTGATAATGATAGCTCCTATGTAACATAGGTGGTCTCTTTCACACCCCTTGTGACCCTGTTGTCCCTTCTGTCCAAAATGTGGAATTCGGCTTCCTTCTGCTTCACAGATGTCTTAAAGAGAATCTGTACTCTAAAATTCTTACAATAAAAAGCATACCATTCTATTCATTATGATCTCCTGGGTCCATCTGTGCTGTTTCTGCCACTCCCTGCTGCAATCCTGGCTTTTAATTGCCAGTTTTAGGCAGTTTCTACAAACAAAAGACATGGCTGTTAACCAGCTTGTGATAGGCTGAGAGGAGCTCAGTCTGTGACTCACACAGAGCCTGCAGGGGGCGTGGAGAGGGTGTGTATAACTTCTATCCTATCACAAGCAGAGCAGCACATTCCTGCCTGAGTGCCTGAGCCTGACAAAGCTGACAAAGGAAAGAAGATTAGATTATATAACAGAGATAATACAGCCACTGTGCAACTAAGAAAGGCTGCAGTAAGACAGACCACATTAGAACAGTTATAGGAACTTATAGGATAGAAGAAATAAGGCTGAAAAATTTGTTACAGAGTCTCTTTAAGGTGGCCACTAATGATCCAATTTTAGCAGAATTGTTAGAGTGATCTAATAAATGCGATCGGAAATACAATGTCGTAATACATCGATTATTTCACCATCAATGAACCCGTTTGAACTTCTTAACTGTCACAACCAATTATAAAAAAATTCTGATCGAGAAAATTGCCATGAAACAATTGCTTTAAGAATTGTTTGCAGTCGATTTATAACATCAACATAGTTTGTTTTCTGCCAATCTGATCACAATTTTCTGATTGCTCAAACGATTATTTGCTAAAAATTAGACCATTATTATTATTTAGTATTTACATAGCGCCAACATCTTCTGCAGTGCAATACAGAGTATATATATTTATGTCATTTAAGGTGGCCATACATACCTCAGGCAACTTGGCTGCCGATCAACTATCTGATTCAATTATTATAATCCGAATCAGATAAAAATCTGTGCCGCCAAGTGCATGTCCGATCGACAATGCGACCAATTTCGGGCCGAAATTGGTCGCATTAATTGGTCAGACATGCTGCAAGATGTAGAGCGGACTTGCTAGATCGGGTGTGTGGCGGTAATGGCAAGCGATATCAGGACAAGCGAAGAACTCGGTGCTCAGTGCACTATTGTAAGTAAACGCGGAAAATCAGCCACCTCCACTCAGCGTGAGGCGGCTGTTTCCATGGAGAGCATGGCGGAACGCGGAAAAACCGCCGCGTCTGACGCGGCGGTTAGCACGCATGGCTCTGTTGCTGACACTTTGACCCAGCGCGGGAAGGCAGCCGCCGGTGCAGATAGCGGTGCGACCAACCCCGCGCATGGGTCAGCACAGACATTGCTAAGCAGTACTGGTGTGGCTGGGACTGATAGTCCACCTAGGTGCAGAATGACGCGCGTGCGCGCGGAGAGGCAGAACCTTTATGGCAGTCAGAGAAAGGTCAGCTGACAATAACAGCAACTATCATTGGTCCTGCACCTGAGGGAGGTGCTGGAGAGCACAGGGGTATATATACTGGGTGCTGGTCATTCTCTGGTTGTCTGTCATTGCGATCACTACGTGGTAGCACTCAGGCCTTGTCTGTATCTGTGTTCTAGCATAGTTTCCAAAGGTGTTGACGATCACGGACCTCACACCTTAGCGTTAGGAAATTATACTGTATTATTTGTTATGACCTTCTGCCTGCCTGACTATCCTGCTGAACTTTGATTCTGTACCTTGCTATCTCTGATATCCTGTTGCCAAACTCTGCTCGTTCCTGGACTCTGTATTTGCCTCTTGACTCTGTACCTCGCTATTCTGATACTCAGTTGCCGACCCCTGCCTGTTTATTGGATTCTGTATCTGTCTCCTGAATCTGTACCGTATCTGTCTGTGTGTTGACGACCTGGATTGCCCGACCTCGAGAACTGGCCTTACTGTTAGAGGCAGTTCCCAGACCTGTTAGTGACACCCTCTCTCTGGTGTCACTCACGTTCTGTCCTTCCTATCCTCAGCCTAGCTCCTCCCCCGGGAGAGTCTAGGCATACGGAAGGAACCTACTTCTGTGCAGTACTCCTTACTGCTTCAGTACCTTCTCCTAAGGTGCAATTCTCAAAGTTTTACTGTTACACCTAAACACTCTTATTCCTCAGGTGTCCAGAGGTTAGAATATATATCTGATTATCGGTGATACTGCAGATCTCCAATAATCAGGTATATTCTGTATTTTCGGTGATACTGCAGTTCACCGGTAATCAGACTCTCTCTGTTACACCGATCGTTACAACTATACATTACCTCTCTGTGGCCGCCGCTTGCCCTCCTTTGGCTCCAGGCACTGTCCTTCATCCATACACAAACCCCACATGGTTGCCACAGTAACACGGACACTTGTGTGATGTCACATACGCTCCCGTGTTACTCTGGCAACATTGTGGGGCGTGGACTCCACCCAGAGTCCGTCGGCTGCCCATACACCACAGGCCTGTTCCCGATCAATTTCATGCTGAAATTGATCAGGAACAGGCCTGTGCTGCATGGGCAGCCGGCAGATCTCTCTGTAATCAGATTTGATTAGAGAGATATTTGTCTCTTGGTTGAATCTGCCCATCATCACTAGATGTATGGTTCCCTTTACTGTCCCTCAGAGGACCTCACAATCTAATCCCTACCATAGTCATATGTCCATTGTAATACATATATTTATGTCACTTACTGTCCCTCAGAGGAGCTCACAATCTAATCCCTACCATAGTCATATGTCCATTGTAATACATATATTTATGTCACTTACTGTCCCTCAGAGGAGCTCACAATCTAATCCCTACCATAGTCATATGTCCATTGTAGTAGGGCCAATTTTTAGGGGAAGCCAAATAACTTATCTGTATGTTTTTGGAATGTGGGAGGAAACCGGAGTTCTTTAATTCTAGTTACTGACCACCTTTAAATTTATGCAAAACCAATGAGCGATTTAACCAAGCTGACTATATAAAAATAAAATATGTTTAGTTGGAATGAATAATTATAAGCTATCACTCATTATACTGAAAACAGAATCTGTAAAATATTATGTTAACTCACAGAGCTTTGTTAAAAAGTGATTCATTTCTTTCCAAAGTGCGATTTTGGAAATCCTCTAGAGACCCAATCTGGCGTAATTGGTTTCTTTTCAATATAGCTTATCATGAATTAAATGTGTGAGATAATGAATTAATTTGGAGTTAAATAGTTTGGGTTTTTCAGCAGGAACAGTTAATTAAATAGTGACCCAATCTGAAATAATGATTGTAGAACAGTAGATTTGTGAATAAAGAAGGTTAATACTTCTGGCCTTTTAATGACAAGACAGAAATTACAATAATTGTCTGTGTTATTAAACCTGATCATGGCGTAAGCCAGATAATGCCTCGGAGTGGTTATTTAAGAAGAACTCGTGCAGATCATCAACATTTCTCTATTGTGCCGTTTAGGAGAAGATCGGTGTTGCTTTATTATACATTTTGTACTCTTATAATTATGTAGCATAGAATTCAGAGGCACATACATACTATATATAGAAGCCAATTTATAGCACAGAGCTGTATAGGCGGGTTATCTGTTTGGTGTTGTTTATTACCACTGCTTGTGATTTATAGAAGAGTATAAGCAGCTTAGTAAAGTTATATCCACTCAACGCAATAGCTCAGTACAACTGCATTCATTCGACCAGAGCTTCCCACACCATCTGTCTTGCTGTGTTATGTATAGGGATGCTCATTCGGATTTCGCAGAGTTGAAATTTTCGACTTCCAATCGGAAAAGTAAATGACAACCTTTCAAATAGATTCTTAAAGGATACCACAACCGAAGGGTTGTGGTAAAAATCATTGCAGCACTTTGTAGCTTGTAATTAGAACATACCCGCTGTTCCTTCGCCCCCCCCCCCTCCGTCTGCAGCCGTTCAGAGTGTATCCATCCCGGTGAGCGGCGACTTCCCTAACCTTTGACCCGGACATATTGCGTCCTGTGCGCGCAGTATGTCCTTCCCCCTTGTCTTCTGGTTTCCTTTAAGATTGCCTGTACTGAAGTGATTACGGTAATAAATTATTTCCCATTTTATAGATAATTGTTGGTCAAACTGACTTGAAATGAATGGTCAGAATACATAACATGTGGTGAGACTTAAAGTTTACAACCGGCATATTTTATATGCAATTTACAGAACTGGTCAGTTCTTTTCTACTAATTAACATCTTTTTTTTTTTTGCTCCGATTCCCTGATTTCATTTTATTCTTCTCTATGATGCCTGTGCCACTTTCATTGTCCCAGAAACAAAATACAGTATTTCTGAATAAAGTCACGTAGATGGCCTCAGACACAGAAACACAGAGCAAGTGGTATAAAAATAGCATTGCAGAGAAATACTTACTGAAAGGTGCACATTAACAGTAGCCTGTGTGTGTTTAATAGGAAAAGCACGACTCCAGTCAATGTAATATTTACACTACTGCACCCAAAAAACGCAGTTCATCAGGCTACCAGTGAAGTCTATCAACTTCATTAAATCAATACGGGGTTGGGAAACCTCATTCCTGTGTATATGCCTGTCAAGACTTTATAATACTAACCTGTTTTATGAGATCGTTCTGGTTTTGTTCTAATTTTTACTCCATGGTCTCACTCCATGAGATTGTTACAGATTCTTATGTGAGCAATATTAATGAATTATATTTATATTACACTAAATGTTTTATTCTATTTTAATTGTCTTTTGTGAAAATAAAAGGCTGTGTAGATTTTAGAAGTTGTTAGCCAAAAAATATTTACCTCTTTAAAATGTCAGTAATGAATAGGAGGAATGCAAGACTAAGTATGGAAGGAACCATCGAGCAAGTTGGCCCTACAGATTATCCCTGTAGCCAGAAGCACGTTCCTATAGCAACAGGCATTACCATATCAATGAGCATGTTACCGCAGTGGCATGCTGTGGCGGTTAACGGGTTAACTGGCGATGCTTCATTGGTGGTAGTAACGGTAAAATTGCCATGAGCTACCTGTGCACTCCAACTTTACACAGTTTATGGCATCTAGCCCAATGGGCATAGTCACTAACCTGCAGTAATCAGAATAATGTGCGTAAAGTCTTACTGCATGATTAGAAGAGTCTAATCTATGGCATGTAATGTATTGCATTCTGCTCTACTCATTGGGCCTGATTCACAAAGCGGTGCAAAGTGTTTGCACGCCAGTGAAAAGCCCTTTATCACGCCTAAACTCAGTTTAGGCATGATAAGAAGAAACTCGCGCGAATTTTCCGCGTGCAAAGTTTTGCGCGCGCAATTGCGTGGTGCAAGGTGCGGTGCACGTGATGCGCCCATTAAACACTATGGGCGCTGCGCGCGGAGTTGCGCGATTGCGCGCGCAACACTTTGCGCGCAGGACTTTGCACGCGATAAAGAGCACAAAACGGTGCTAACTCAGCAGTGCAAAGGTTATCATGCCTAAAGTCTTTTAGGCGTGATAACTGAGTTATCACCGCTTTGTGAATCAGGCCCCTTGTGTGGTAAGACTTTATGCACATTATTTTGATTACTGCAGTTTAGTGAATATACCCCAATGCACTTGTTTGTCCTCATCCACAAGCACAGCCATGCTGCACCAACGTGAGTACAGCTGTACCTGCAAAGTAGTATGGAGCCGCTTGTGCACAAGTAGCTCCAGCTTGCAGGTGCAGTATGGCCACGCTTGTGCATGAAGAGGAGCACAGTTGCGCAGTCCGCACGCTGCAATGGTAGGGCCAGGTAAATATCTTGCCTTACGTTTGCCTCAGGTACACTTTAAGATGATAAGACTCCCGAAACTGAGCTAGAAAAGCATTAGCGCCTAGAGTTTAAAGTGGGATCAAACTCTGCCATAACATTCAATATAAATGTGTTTTTCTACTTTCTATTACCATATGGTTACCATATTTACTTTTGTGCACAATTAATATTGTCGATTTACAAATTACAAGTCCCAAAGTACAGTTTATCTGCTCTGAAAGCTGCCATTGGGTTGTAATGCATATCTGCTGTATTTATATATTAAAATCTATCTAGTGATCATTTCTCACATCTCTCTGCTTCTCAGCTTAGTACTGTTCAGTTTCAGCAAGCTGCTGACTGTGTACTAAATGTATCTAACAAAGGAATGTAAACAAAAGGTAATATTATCACCTCACCTCTGATGCCATAAGCTTTCCACTGAAGGACAAAGGGCTGTTTTTAACTGTTTGAATGCTGTTCTGTTACAATTGTATGTGGTAGTAGATTTTATGCTGTAAATAATCTTTTAGAGCAAAGAAGAATTATTGAGTTTCATACCACTTTAAGAACCATTTGCCAATGGACTCAGTACAAAGGCAACCTTTCACTTTGTTTCCCAGAAACACTTGGGGCACCAGCAGGGCTAAGTACCTCTGATCATTGCTTCACAGTTTGCGCTTCCACAGCAGATACCTCCTGCTACAACCTTGAACTCCCCAATTATTATTATTTTATGCGCCGCTCTTCATTGTGCTGAGAATGTGATGAAGGAGAAACTGAATAAAATCTCAGGATTTTATTATCAAAGCTAATGTCCTGCTTTCCTGATTACTGCAGAGCCCCGTTTCATAATGAAATCTCTGAGCAAATTACTGCCCCATGTTAATACAAGCTGCAAGACAATATTTCTAAATCCCCCTTAATGAGAAGAACATATTCAATTGTGTGTCTCAAGTCCATCCATTTCAGGTCTGCCTTAAAAAGAAAGCCAGCCTATTATGCCCACACCACTCGCTAATTTAGCTGTGGCATTGTTAAGAGGATAAATAAATGGCGAGTTGCTTCCTCTGAACACTGGAAATAGTTCGGCTCAGCGGGAAGATTAGTGTATCCAATCACATCCTTACTGTCGGGGTTTTACTGCAGCAAAGTAGGGCTGTGCAATTTGCATAGATCAAGTCACAATTTCCATCCAGGAAATAAGTCCACATTTTAATATGTATGTCATTTATGGAGAGAGATTCTGCATTCTAAGTCACATTCTGCCTCTGTAATCAGCATTGTTCAATAAAGAAATAAAACTTTTCCTTTATGACAAACAAGGCTTCCTGCTTAAATCAAGGCAAAGCAATCTAATGACAGTGGCTGATTATGGGCGCTTGCAGACAACTGGAAGAAACTGATAGGTTCGGGTATAACAGGCACATGGAAATTGTTAACAGACTAAACTGAGGAATTATATGACGGCGGTAATGGGAATAGGTACTATTATTAAGAATGTTCACTTTTATATATACGGTATCCATTTTCTTTTTGTTAAAAAAAAATGTAAAAAGATACATAAAATGTTACATTACGAAAGTTATGTTTATTATAAGCCCAATCCATTGACACTACATGGAAATGTCTTCAAAGTAATAAAGATATCCTTAGGTGGGAAGCTAGGCACATGACATAGAATATTGAAACAAAATCATGACAATAATAAATATTGACAGTAAACCAAAGTAAGGGCCTATTCACACGGTATGCACTTCAATCAGACTAAGAAAGGACATAAGCTTTGCCGATCGAAGGAGCAATTAACATAGTAATCCCAGCGTCCTTTTCACAGTGGTGCGATTTGAATGTCACCCAATTGCAAATGTAGTGCATGCAGATTTTACCTGCGTTTGCCATTTGGCTAAATTAATGGGAGTGCAAGAAAATTACATATGAAATGTGGTGTTATGCGATTTAATTGTGATTTCCCCTTTTCAAATTCCCCTGCCTTTTGCCTGTCTGAAATTGCAATTGTGACGAAGTCGTGCTTTCAAAACCTGGACCAGAACATGCGTGTTGAAAGTGCAGAAAATCACAATTGCAACACATTGGCATTTCTTCAGGCCCTTCTAGTTTCCTTATACTTTATGTAGTTCTGACTGCTTCACTGCCTCAACCTCTCAGCTATACTTATTAGTTATCAGAAAGACAATGTACTATGGATTCCAGCTTGCATAACCCTAAATTGTGGCTTGTTATAGTCCCATCATATACACAGCAACAGCATTCACTGGTTACATTGTCCAGTCTTATTATAAAACATAACGGGCAATCTCTCTTTGACATGAGAACAAAGAAGTGCAAGGAACTTTGTTGTCAGGGTTCAAACCAAGATGATCAAAGTGTAACATTGCACCTGTATAACTATGGTATTCACAAGGGCTCTCGGAAAGCTGATCCTGTCCTCGAAAGCGGCTCCCTTAAGATATCAAATTGCATTTGTGTCAATTTTTTTTTTCAAAAATACATCAGAGAAATTACATTTTAGAAATCTATTAGTCACTTTATACTCATCCAAAAATAACAAAGTTTTTATTATAGCTCTTTTTGAACAAACTTATATAAGGGACTCATTTGTTCTGGGCCTCCTTATGTCTTAATGAAACCATTAAGCCCCCATGCAGCCCAAGGTAAAATCAGTATTTTTGAAACTGTAGTGTCTGAGCCACTGGTGGGATTCATCCTCAACGAGAAGGAGATTCTCTGTCAGTCAAGTAATCACCTCTCTCTCTCTGTTATTTCTTTTGGAATTTATTGGCATTGAGAATGTGCCAAAGTTGTGGAATTCAATGTAGTCTCCTATTTGTATTTCCAACATAATTCATCACACTACTTGCAGAATGACAGCTGTATTTTTATAGTATGTCCTTGTTTTAATTCATAATTTACTTTAGATTGCTATGTCAAGAGCATTCGAGAACCCCATTTGATTGAGAACCTGTGCAGTAGGAGATCAGGGGATTGCATTACTTCTGCCTATATACAGTGTCTGTAAATTACAATGTGGGAGAATCTGCAATCTCTAGCATCACTTAGATCAGGGGTGTCCAAACTTTTTAGGACAAGGGCCATATCACCATTCTTGAGAGTGCAAGGGGGATGAACTAGCGAAATTAAACACAATTATTGCCATTTGGTACATGGTATGCCTGTGACATTCTGTCAAATAAAAGCTACTGGCACAGTGACAGCTACTAATCAGTGGCTGCTACTGCTGCAGTGGTAGCTGAAAAGCTACAGGAGAGCAAAGGGGATGGCAGAGTGGCAATACAAGGTTGCCTCTGCATGTGGCACCTCAGCTATGGCCTACAGGCCGCATGGAATTAACAACTATAGAGAGCTTCAGGGGCCACCAGAGAAGGCTTGGCAGGCCTCATTTGGCCCCCTGGGCTGGACTTTGGACATGCCTGACTTAGATCTTCAGCTGCAATGGCCATTCAGATGCCTAATGGCTTCCTTTAGCAATTCACCATTTTGTGCATACTTACCCAGATACCACTGGCTAGTAAGGCATCTAGTCTTTCCTAGTTTCTCCTCTATATTGAGCAGTACGAGTTGCTCGGCTATAGGCAAGGAGTGTATCTGTACAGTGCTCATTCCCTGCACTGCCATCCTAACAGTTGAGCAAAAGTTGATATTAGTTCACTGTCTATACAAGGCTTCATAGCTGAGAATTCCAGAGGAGCACTGTGGGAGTTTATCTCTGGGCTTGTGTGGGGTCCAGTGGACATTTTGGGGAGGTGTGTAATGCAGCTGGGTGGCATATGGCCATTTCCCATGGACCAGGTAGGGTATCACTGAGCAAAGTTTCACAAATACTGTTGAAGAGACATTACTTGAGTTAAGTCATTTGTAAATGCTACAAATCTGTTCTTGACAATCTTCATGTTTACATATCAGAATAACTTATTTCACAAAGTGGCCACAGATATGCAGATAGCCTACCAAGTCCTCCAACACTGTCCTATTATCTAGTTGAAAGCTGAGCAAGGGAACCAGTCACCATCTCCTTCTCATTTCAAATGACATAATGGCCCTTATTTATTCACTTTTTCTCCTTAGTTTTCTCCTAGGGGATATGTTCACACGTTCTCAAAAAATGTATTCAATTTATTTCAGAATAATTTTAACAGTACTGTACTTTTCAGCTACTTTTTGGTACTTTTTTTTAATTGCAGAGTGTGGGAAAGTTATTTTAAACAGAAGATGAAAAATTATCTCCTAGGAGAAAACTTAAGCTTACCATATACCTAAGGATGATGGGCAGATCCAAACAAGAGACAAATCTCTCTCTGATTGAATCTGATTTGAGAGAGATCTGTCAGCTGCCCATACACCACAGGCAGATTCCTGATTGATTTTAGCATGAAATCTCTTGGGAATCTGAGGAATCCGCCATGTCCACCGCCTCGCTGCTGCCCCCTAGTGTCTGATATGACATAGGCACCATGCAGTGGCAGCATGGGAGGTGCAAATGGAGGATCGGGAAGCGGAAGAGGGATGGGCACCTTGCAGTGGGTGACACTGGACAGGTAATGTTTAAATGCACACATGGTGGGTACATTTATATACCTAGAGGAACAGTGCTGGGGGTTTTGTTGAGTTCGTCACTCCTCCAGATATCGCACGCCAATACTACAGCACATCTGATCCACCACAACGACTTGATATCTTGCAGCATGTCAGATCAATACATGTGACCAATTTCAGCCTGGTTGCATTGTCGATTGGGCATGCTGTTGGCCGCACCGATTTTCATCCAATTCAATAATAATTATTGAATCTGATGGGGAAGAAGTGAATTGAATATGGGCCACAATACCTGAATACTTTATACCTTTGTTCCAGAGTCAGGCTATGTTTCCACTTATCAGATGGACGCCAGAACCTGTTCTAATGCGAGTTCGTTTCCGAATCCCTCAACCGGGGCAATCAGCAGCTATGAGGATTCAGATGCATCCTCATAAAGATTGCAGAAGGCTCTATTTTTTTCTCCCCGCATGTAAATCGGAAGAAGCCTATTGAATCAACAGTAGTGTTGGGCGAACAGTGTTCGCCACTGTTCGGGTTCTGCAGAACATCACCCTGTTCGGGTGATGTTCGAGTTCGGCCGAACACCTGACGGTGCTCGGCCAAACCGTTCGGCCATATGGCCGAACTAAGAGCGCATGGCCGAACGTTCCCCGAACGTTCGGCTAGCGCTGTGATTGGCCGAACGGGTCACGTGGTTCGGACCCGAACGCGCTCTGATTGGCCGAACTGTCACGTGGTTCGGGTAAATAAATACCCGAACCACGTCATATCTCCGCCATTTGTCTGTGGGTTTAGCTTTGGGTAGGCAGGCAGGGTAGTTCGCGCTCCAGCCACGCTAGCCAGGGTCCCCCCCAGTCATTGTGTGTCACTGCTGGGAACAGTAGTACACCGCTCGTTCAGCCACACTATATAGCATTCTGTGTACTGTTCTGTGTCTGCTGGGAACAGTGGTACACCGCTCGTTCAGCCACACTATATAGCATTCTGTGTACTGTTCTGTGTCTGCTGGGAACAGTGGTACACCGCTCGTTCAGCCACACTATATAGCATTCTGTGTACTGTTCTGTGTCTGCTGGGAACAGTAGTACACCGCTCGTTCAGCCACACTATATAGCATTCTGTGTACTGTTCTGTGTCTGCTGGGAACAGTAGTACACCGCTCGTTCAGCCACACTATATAGCATTCTGTGTACTGTTCTGTGTCTGCTGGGAACAGTAGTACACCGCTCGTTCAGCCACACTATATAGCATTCTGTGTACTGTTCTGTGTCTGCTGGGAATAGTGGTACACCGCTCGTTCAGCCACACTATATAGCATTCTGTGTACTGTTCTGTGTCTGCTGGGAACAGTAGTACACCGCTCGTTCAGCCACACTATATAGCATTCTGTGTACTGTTCTGTGTCTGCTGGGAACAGTAGTACACCGCTCGTTCAGCCACACTATATAGCATTCTGTGTACTGTTCTGTGTCTGCTGGGAACAGTAGTACACCGCTCGTTCAGCCACACTATATAGCATTCTGTGTACTGTTCTGTGTCTGCTGGGAACAGTAGTACACCGCTCGTTCAGCCACACTATATAGCATTCTGTGTACTGTTCTGTGTCTGCTGGGAATAGTGGTACACCGCTCGTTCAGCCACACTATATAGCATTCTGTGTACTGTTCTGTGTCTGCTGGGAACAGTAGTACACCGCTCGTTCAGCCACACTATATAGCATTCTGTGTACTGTTCTGTGTCTGCTGGGAACAGTAGTACACCGCTCGTTCAGCCACACTATATAGCATTCTGTGTACTGTTCTGTGTCTGCTGGGAATAGTGGTACACCGCTCGTTCAGCCACACTATATAGCATTCTGTGTACTGTTCTGTGTCTGCTGGGAACAGTGGTACACCGCTCGTTCAGCCACACTATATAGCATTCTGTGTACTGTTCTGTGTCTGCTGGGAACAGTGGTACACCGCTCGTTCAGCCACACTATATAGCATTCTGTGTACTGTTCTGTGTCTGCTGGGAACAGTAGTACACCGCTCGTTCAGCCACACTATATAGCATTCTGTGTACTGTTCTGTGTCTGCTGGGAACAGTAGTACACCGCTCGTTCAGCCACACTATATAGCATTCTGTGTACTGTTCTGTGTCTGCTGGGAACAGTAGTACACCGCTCGTTCAGCCACACTATATAGCATTCTGTGTACTGTTCTGTGTCTGCTGGGAATAGTGGTACACCGCTCGTTCAGCCACACTATATAGCATTCTGTGTACTGTTCTGTGTCTGCTGGGAATAGTGGTACACCGCTCGTTCGCCACTGTATAGCATTGTGCTCTGTGTCGCTGCTGGGAATAGTGGTACACCGCTCACCCGTCACTGTATAGCATTGTGCTCTGTGTCGCTGCTGGGAATAGTGGTACACCGCTCACCCGTCACTGTATAGCATTGTGCTCTGTGTCGCTGCTGGGAATAGTGGTACTGTATAGCATTTCTGTACTGCCACTGTACTGCTGCCAGTCAGCGTGTACTGTAAGGATAAGTGAAATGAGGAAGAAATCCGGTGAAAGAGGGAGGGGCAAGGGAAGAGGTGTTTCCCCTGACGGTTCACGTACAGGCCACAGGGGAGCACCCAAGAAAACCCACTCAATACCGCCCATGTTGTCCAGGACAACAACCCTCACAAATCCAAAAGAACAGGACCAGATAATTACTTGGATGACCTCTCAAGCGTCCAGCAGTGGGTTAAGCAGCACCAGCACATCACGCACGAGGTCCGAGTCCTCAGCCAGTTACAAGGAGCCAGTGGGCACAAAGCTGACACAACCGGCAGCGACACCACGCACACAACTGCCAGATAACCAGTCCGATGAATTACCTCAGGACACAATGGGGTATTCGCAGGAGCTATTCCCAGCCCAACAAACTTCCACCTTTCAAAGGTCAATGGAGGAACAGCCAGAAATGTTGTGCCTGGATTCACAACCGTTAACTGTGGGAAATGCACCGCGCACTGAAATACAAGGCGAGTCCGAAGAGGACTCGGAAACCCAAATCCCAGAGCAATTTGGGCAGGAGGGGTTGCAATTGCAGGAGGTCGGCCGACAAGATCTGGAAGACGACGTTGGAGTGTGCTGCGCAGAGGTTGTTGTGGGGAGCTCTACTCCACGGCGGTGGCCCACAATGACATATGACGAGTTTGAGGAGATGGAAGAGGAGGGTATGGACAATGTGGACAGAGACCCAGATTTTGTTTGTGAACGAGAACATCGCCGTCGTAGCAGCAGCACAGATGAGTCTGTTGAAGAACACACTGCTGCACGAGTTCGCCTTGTGCCACAAGGTAGGCGGCGCGCTATTTCAGGCACCACAAGCGTGGAAGTTCAAGTGAGAGGCAAAAGAGGAGCAAACAGAAATCGCCAGCAAGGAGGCAGGTGCTCCAAAGTCTGGGCTTTCTTTGAAGACTGCACTGAGGATGTTACCATGGCGATTCGCAAGGTGTGCAAGACCCGCCTGAGCAGGGGGAAAAATATTAACAACCTCTCCACCACCAGCATGAGCCGTCACATGCTATCCAAACATCCCACTCTTTGGGCAAACGCGTCAGGACAGGGTACCAGAAACAACACTGCCTCCCTTGGGTTCACCAGACTCACCACCAGACCCGCCTCAGCAGCAGCAGTAGCCCAGCCATTGCGTGGTTCACAACATTCACAAACATCAGACGACGCTGACACTGTCACTTTCCGGAGTAGTGCTCTTGAGGTCTCCCAGTGTTCATCAAACACAACAACCAACAGCCCTTCCGTGTGCAGCGCTACGGTTCAGTTGTCTGTGTCGGAGATGTTTGAGCGCAAGAGGAAATTGCCAGCAAATGACCCCCGGGCCGTGGCAGTAACAGCCAGCATAGCCAAGCTTCTGGCCTGCGAAATGCTGCCATATCGATTGGTGGAGACAAACAGCTTCAAGGGCATGATGTCAGTGGCCATCCCACGTTACGTGGTTCCCAGCCGCTACCACTTTGCGCGCTCTGCAGTGCCTGAGTTGCATGAGCACGTGGTCAGCAAAATAACCCGAAGCTTGAAGAATGCCGTTGCCTGCAAGGTTCACCTCACCACTGACACCTGGACGAGTGCGTTCGGCCAGGGTCGATACATCTCCCTTACCGCGCACTGGGTGAACCTTGTGGAGCCTGGCAGCGATTCCTCACCTGCTACGGCACGGGTGTTGCCCACGCCACAAACAGCTGCACCGCCGTCCCTCCCACTGGATAACAGCAGCACCTACCTCTCTGACTCCTTCTCCTCCAACGCATCTCAAAGCTGTACCTCATCCGGAAACGCTAACCCAGCAGCAGTAGGATCGTGGAAGCAGTGCAGCACAGCTGTTGGCATGCGTCAGCAAGCGTTGCTGAAGCTAATCTGCCTTGGGGATAAGCAGCACACAGGGGAGGAAATTTGGAGGGGAATAAAGGAACAGACGGATTTGTGGCTGGCACCGCTGGACCTGAAACCGGGCATGGTTGTGTGTGATAATGGGAGTAATCTCATTCGCGCTTTAAGGTTGGCTAAGCTGACACACATCCCTTGCCTGGCGCACGTGATGAACCTAGTAGTTCAGCGGTTCCTGAGGACATACCCAGGCGTGCCCGATCTGCTGTTGAAGGTGCGTCGAGTGTCCAAACATTGTAGAAATTCCAGTACTGCTTCGGGGGCACTCGCCAAGATGCAGGAGCGCTTCAATCTCCCCCACCATCGCTTGCTGTGTGATGTCCCTACGCGCTGGAATTCTACGCTGCACATGCTAGCCCGCTTTTGCGAGCAGAAGAGTGCAGTGGTCCAGTACATGACGGCGCAGTACCGAGGCGCATCCGGCCAGCTGCCAAGCTTCTGTGGATCCGATTGGGCCAACATGTTGGACCTCTGCCAAGTCCTCCAAAATTTTGAGCAATCCACGTTGCTTGTGAGCAGTGACAACTCTTCAGTCAGCATTACCATACCACTGCTGTGTTTACTGAAGAGGTCGATGTTAAAAATCAAGGAAACAGCTGTCATGATGCAACTGGGGGAATCTGAAGGAGAAAACGATCAGCGTGATGGTACCAACATCAGGCCATCCGCCTCAGGGAACGCTGGCCCCAGCAGCTATGACGAAGAAGAGGAGGAGGAACAGCTGGAGTTGGAGCAGGAATTTCATGCCACCACTGACGAGGGCCAGAGCGGTGCACGTTGGACTTCCACAATTCAACGCGAATGGTCAGCAGAAGCAGACCAGGAGGAAGGTGACGACTATGATGCATCACAACAACTATCACAACGCTCACAAGAGGATGATGAGGATTCTGGTAGGACTCTGGCACACATGGCTCAATTCATGCTAGACTGCATTGAACGTGACCCACGCATTGTGCGCATTCTGGACAACACCAATTACTGGGTTTATACCCTTCTGGATCCACGGTACAAACACAATGTTCCAAAACTGCTTGAAGAAAGAGTCAGACAGGTCAAAATGGAAGAATACCAGCAGGCCCTTGTGGAGACTTTAGAGAGGAGATTGACATCCTCCCCCTCCTCTAGCCAGTTGTACGCAGACAGACTGACTTCCGCAAACCCAGGACGACCAGGAGGGCAGCAAACAACGCAAGCCGCAGCTAGTACCCAAAAGGGAATGGTATCGGCAGTGTCCTTGGAGTGGGAAAATTTTCTGACACCCATGCAGCCGCAGCCCACTGAACAGCAAGCGTGCAGATCCACCTCCAACACCGATCGCCTGGAGAAGATGGTCAAGGACTACATGTCAGATGGCGTAGCTGTGTCGAACCATCCATCTGCACCCTTCAACTATTGGGTATCGAAGCTAGACACCTGGCACGAACTGGCAATGTACGCAATAGAGGTGCTGGCTTGCCCGGCAGCCAGCGTTATGTCGGAACGCTGTTTCAGTGCTGCCGGAGGCATCGTCACAGATCGGCGTATCCGCCTCTCTACAGAAAATGCAGACCGTCTGACTCAAATTAAAATGAATCAATCCTGGATTGGAAATGACTACGCAACACTCCAGGACCCCAACCAAGTAACATGACCAATGAACATCTGGGATGGTGTTGCGTTTCCGGGCCCTGTTTATTGAAAGTCTCATCTGTATTACATTTATGACTGCATGGCGGCAAAAAGCATTGCTGCTATATCCGCACGCTTTTTGTCCACATGCAAGGCCTGGGTTGTTGTGTCTCACAAAGCGTGGCCTTCTCCTCCTGCGCCTGCTCCTGTTCCATCACGTCTGCTGCTGCTGGGTTAGCGTTGCCGCGTGGTCCCTGTTTATTGAACCACTTATCTTTATTACATTTATGACTGCATGGCGGTACAAAGCATGCTATCCGCACGCTTCTTGCCCTCATGCAAGGCCTGGGTTGTTGTGTCTCACAAAGCGTGGCCTTCTCCTCCTGCGCCTGCTCCTGTTCCATCACGTCTGCTGCTGCTGGGTTAGCGTTGCCGCGTGGTCCCTGTTTATTGAACCACTTATCTTTATTACATTTATGACTGCATGGCGGTACAAAGCATGCTATCCGCACGCTTCTTGCCCTCATGCAAGGCCTGGGTTGTTGTGTCTCACAAAGCGTGGCCTTCTCCTCCTGCGCCTCCTCCTGTTCCATCACGTCTGCTGCTGCTGGGTTAGCGTTGCCGCGTGGTCCCTGTTTATTGAACCACTTATCTTTATTACATTTATGACTGCATGGCGGTACAAAGCATGCTATCCGCACGCTTCTTGCCCTCATGCAAGGCCTGGGTTGTTGTGTCTCACAAAGCGTGGCCTTCTCCTCCTGCGCCTGCTCCTGTTCCATCACGTCTGCTGCTGCTGGGTTAGCGTTGCCGCGTGGTCCCTGTTTATTGAACCACTTATCTTTATTACATTTATGACTGCATGGCGGTACAAAGCATGCTATCCGCACGCTTCTTGCCCTCATGCAAGGCCTGGGTTGTTGTGTCTCACAAAGCGTGGCCTTCTCCTCCTGCGCCTCCTCCTGTTCCATCACGTCTGCTGCTGCTGGGTTAGCGTTGCCGCGTGGTCCCTGTTTATTGAACCACTTATCTTTATTACATTTATGACTGCATGGCGGTACAAAGCATGCTATCCGCACGCTTCTTGCCCTCATGCAAGGCCTGGGTTGTTGTGTCTCACAAAGCGTGGCCTTCTCCTCCTGCGCCTCCTCCTGTTCCATCACGTCTGCTGCTGCTGGGTTAGCGTTGCCGCGTGGTCCCTGTTTATTGAACCACTTATCTTTATTACATTTATGACTGCATGGCGGTACAAAGCATGCTATCCGCACGCTTCTTGCCCTCATGCAAGGCCTGGGTTGTTGTGTCTCACAAAGCGTGGCCTTCTCCTCCTGCGCCTGCTCCTGTTCCATCACGTCTGCTGCTGCTGGGTTAGCGTTGCCGCGTGGTCCCTGTTTATTGAACCACTTATCTTTATTACATTTATGACTGCATGGCGGTACAAAGCATGCTATCCGCACGCTTCTTGCCCTCATGCAAGGCCTGGGTTGTTGTGTCTCACAAAGCGTGGCCTTCTCCTCCTGCGCCTGCTCCTGTTCCATCACGTCTGCTGCTGCTGGGTTAGCGTTGCCGCGTGGTCCCTGTTTATTGAACCACTTATCTTTATTACATTTATGACTGCATGGCGGTACAAAGCCTGCTATCCGCACGCTTCTTGCCCTCATGCAAGGCCGGGGTTGTTGTGTCTCACAAAGCGTGGCCTTCTTCTCCTCCTGCGCCACCCTCCTCCTGTTCCATCACGTGTGCTGCTGCTGGGTTAGCGTTACCGGTCCCTTTTCCTGGAACCTCTTATATGTATTACATTTATGACTGCATGCCGACAAAAAACATGTTACCTGTGCAAAGAAAACAGACATTTCCCGCATTTAAAAGACAGTTTTCCCTTTGAAACTTTAAAATCGATTTTCTCAAAAACTATAAGCTCTTTTTGCTAATTTTTTTTTCCTCTTGTACCCACTCCCAAGGTGCACATACCCTGTAAATTTGGGGTATGTAGCATGCAAGGAGGCTTTACAAACCACAAAAGTTCGGGTCCCCATTGACTTCCATTATGTTCGGAGTTCGGGTCGAACACCCGAACATCGCGGCCATGTTCGGCCTGTTCGGCCCGAACCCGAACATCTAGATGTTCGCCCAACACTAATCAACAGGCCCAAAAGGACATATTCTGTGAAAATGAAGTTCTACCACGTAAGCATTACTTTCCACGATCTGCTTGTAACACCTAATTTTTTCTGTTAGAGAAACTCCCACATTTTTCAGGCCGTGTCTAGTCTTATTTACTGAATGATATATCTACACCTGAGAGCAGAGACAAGCACAGAGAACACACAAGGGTTTGCTGATAATTAAATCATGAAGACTAGTGGAGGAACAATGATATGGCTGGGAATGAAAAGCATTCAAGTCAAACCCATTGAGGCCTGAACCTGAATGATGTTTATTGTTCACCACTGATGGATTCGCTGAATACTCTCTAATAAGGTCCTCCCCAGATAGAGATAATTGGAAAATAGAAGAAAATCTGCAAACCTGACCTGGACTATTTAAAAATTGCTGAAATGTTAGTGAATTAGCAGTTGTATGAATGTAAACATGCCATCACCAGGAACATTTGCTAAAAATACATCTTTGCAAGGTAATTTATGTTCTCCACTGATGAGGACCAACATTTCAAAACAGGCTGTCTGTATGTTGGGTTGATGTGGCTCTGTAAATTTTATAAGCTATAGGCTTGCTATACACAAGCATTTCTGGAAGTCAGCCTTACTTCAGAGGCATAAAGAAATAATCTGCATATTCAGTAGTGATGCATTGTGGAAGACCACATTCGCTCACTTAAAGCTGAATTATTGCAAATACCTTCTGTCTTAAAAAGGCAAACTACTCTGAGCATTATGCTCTCCAACTATATTCAACCATTCAGAACCTTAGTATAAAAAGCCCTGTACACACTTAAAGGAGTCATCAGGGAAAGCATAGTAAAATGAGTGGTACTTACTGGGGGCTTCCTCCAGCTCCAAGCTCCCAGGATGTCCCTCGCCGCACCTCTGCCCGCAGCCGTTCGCCGCAGGTCCACGTGGGCCGGAGTGGACTGCGCAAGTGCAGAACTACGGCGCTTGTGGCCCACGTGGCGGTGATTGACAGCGCCGCTCACACAGGCGCAGCACAGAGCGACCTAGAGGTCGCTTTGACGTCATCGCCGGGGACCAGGACGGACCTGCGGCGAACAGCTGCGGGCAGAGGTGTGGCGAGGGACATCCTGGGAGCTTGGAGCTGGAGAGCACCCCTGGTACGTACCACTCATTTTACTATACTTTCCCTGATGACTCCTTTAAGACTGTTCTCAGCCAAGGCAGTAGGTTGAGACCCCCTCTGCCAAGAATCTAGCATGTGTACACTGGACCTGACCTCCATTCCTCATGGGCCATATCCGTGCCCGTGTTAAGGATGGACTGAGAAATTTGTTCTACTAGATGAACCACAACTTTCCTGAGTCAGTCCCATTAATTAATTTGAGCTGTGCCAAAAATGGGTTATAGCCTCGGCCCTCAAGGAATGGCGTTGGACAGCCCTGGTCAGTGGATTGACTCGGCTGAGCGCTGGCTGATTGCATTGTTCTCCTTACTCATCTCACCTGTTCTATGTGCTCTGTCAGTACTCCTCCCCCCTGCATAGCAACAGAACATGTTGGAGGCTCGTGACCATCTGTACAGCCTTGGCCCTGCACTGTTACCGGGGGGATTAAGTCCCGATCCCTCTCTAGCATCATTTCTCATATGTGTGTATGAGGCTTAACCTCTTGAGGACCGCAGTGTTAAACCCCTCTAAAAACCAGACAATTTTTCATTAAATTGGCCACTGCAGCTTTAAGGCCATCTGCAGGGCCACACGACACAGCACACAAGTGATCCCCCCCCCCTTTTCTCCCCACCAACAGAACTCTCTGTTGGTGGCGTCTGATTGACCCCAGATGTTTGCTTGTTTGTTTGTCTGTGTTTGTTTATTTTTTTTTTTAATAAAAAGTGTTTTTTTTATTTCATTGTATACCCCCCTCCCTCCCCCCGCCAGCCAATCCCTGTGATCAGCTGTCATAGGCTTCAGCCTATGACAGCCGATCACCTCTGTGTCTCAGGAGAGGACAGCCGTGTCACACGGCTGTCCCCAGTACAGCGCTGCTGCAGATCGCAGCACTGTACGTGCGATTACGCCGTCTAACAGTCTCCCGAGCTGCAACCGCCGCTCGGAGACTGAAGGTGGAGCTCTGCTCCGCCCACCAAGCGTGCAATCTCCTGCAAAACAGAGCCCCAGGACTTTACGCTGATCGTCGTTAGGCGGTCCTGGGGCTGCCGCCGCGGCCACGCCCATCGGTGTGACGCGGTCGGTTAGAGGTTAAAGTGAACCAAGCACCAGTTTTGGCACCCAGGGGATCCCAAAAACACATTGAAAATGCATACTAACAATGTGGCTCATTACTAAAAAAAACCCTTTCATTTTACCTCATCGTTTAATATTTAAGGGTTAATTACAGCTAGTATTCTTTTACTTCTTCAGTCCACAAGCCCCCAAAAATGGAAGGCCAATAAAGATTCTTCTACTAACATGACTTAATTGCCCAAAGGCTGTGATCAAATAAACCCATTCAGCATTAGGGAGGAGGGGGACACTGCCTCAAACCTATAAGATACAGTAAGTCACTCTTGATGAACTTCACACCAACCATGGATGATGTCAGTGAAAAGGGAGCTGCGGGGGTTGGAGGTAATTTCTCAAACACTGTAGTTATTTGAAACCAGGAGCTGCTAGGAACCCTTTAAAGTTGATTGTGGAAATTATGTCAAACTCATCGTGTTTGGACCCAAGGTCTTCAGTGAACATTCCTGATAGTAATTATCCATTTTTATCACATATCCAGACCGGGGCTTTAAATCTGGCTACCCATTTGTCACTCAATACATCATACATATAGATTTATGAAATCTCAGCTGCATTATGTTTGTCAAATGGCAAAAAAGACAAACGCTGCTATTTTTGTTAGAATTTATTGGTATTGAAAATGTGCCAATCCCGTAGAATTCAATAGCAGCTCCTATTTATATTTCCAATGTGATTTATCACACTGCCTGCATACAGTGTGTCAATATTTCCATTGAAAATTTACTTTAGATCGCTATGTCAAGAGCATTTAAGAACGCCATTTGATATAAAGAACCTGTTCCGCTGGGGAACAAAAGATCGCATTACCTATAAACTACTTTCCAATATATTTAAGACATTGCTCTGAAAACAAGTATGAAACAATGTGAGCATTAAAAGGACATATTTTTGAAAGACTTAGTCATGCAGGTCTAATATGCTTTACTATTGTTAATGAATAAAAGAAAGCAATGACGTTTTAGTCTAAATTCTAGCTGAAAGAATGTCGGTACAAAGCTGGAAAATATGGTATCTCATACTTTAATTAGTAATTTAGCCAGCGGCGGCACTATGGTAAAATGAGAACAGCATAGACCACAATATTAATTGTGGCGCTCAATGAAAATATCGTATTTATGTGGCCAGTGCTGAGTATTTAGCAGTTAAGGTGGCGCGGATATCGGCAAAGGGGGGTGGTAGTTAGGGATAGGCATCAGGGAGGATCGGTTAGGGATAGGCATCAGGGAGGATCGGTTTGGGATAGGTATCAGGGAGGATCGGTTAGGGATAGGCATAAGGGAGGATCGGTTAGGGATAGGCATCAGGGAGGATCGGTTTGGGATAGGCATCAGGGAGGATCGGTTTGGGATAGGCATCAGGGAGGATCGGTTAGGGTTAGGCATCAGGGAGGATCGGTTAGGGTTAGGCATTGGTAGAGGGGGGTCAGATGGGGCTAGGCATTAGTAGAGTAAGGGTTTGTGTGAGAATAGGATTATGTTTAGCGATAGTAAAATATTACAAAAATGTACTGACATTTTCCTATCGGAGATAGCCCAATAGTAGAATATATGTAATTTTACCAAAATTCTATTACCAGCTATCTCTGGCACCCAAACTACTGTGCCGCCCTTTTTTACATGTATACCCTCATACTGCTTTGGTGACATATCAGAGCTTGTTTTAATTGTTAGTGCAGTGCTTTCGGCAAAAAGTGCAGACTTTCAGCTCAATCCTGTGGCCTAAACCTACCCTACACATACTAGGGGCTTGATTCACAAAATGGGGCTAACTGTTAGCACGCTGTGAAAAGTGCTTTGCGTGAAATTTCATGCGGATAACGGTTATCGCGCGCAAAAATTCATGTGAAAAATGTGCATTATCGCGCGAATGTTAACGCCCAAAAATTTGCATTAACGCACGAATGCAAATTTTTCCGCGGGATAACTGTTTTGTCACGCGAAAACCTTTTCACACAAAAATGCGCTAAAACGTGCTAACAGCCATGCTAACAGTTAGCACCGTTTTGTGAATCAAGCCCACGATTTTTCAACTCTCCAAGCAGTTTATTAGGATCATTTGAGTGAAAACAAGTGATTGTGAGATTCAAATATTCAGCAATACCAGGTGCCTTTCCTCTGTGATCCACCAAGTGTAGGATATATGTCTGTCCAGAAAACTGCCAGAAATGTTTGTGGCCTCCCCTTTAGCGATCCACTGAGTTAGATGCTATTTAGCAAACTGACCCAACATCGGCATCCCCTGTAACTGCCGCAAACAGCAGTGGCCTTCCCTCCAGTGATCTCTCCAGTTAGATCCTATTCAGCCAACTGGTGTTATTACATTTCCTGCTTGTCTTTCCCCTGCCCTCTCCATTGGACAGGACTGGCTGCTTGCCAAAGAAATCAGCAGCTCATCTGTACATATATTGGGGGAAAATTGTCACTCAATGGGCTCAGGAAGTATCATTTCAGGTGACATGTATCCTCTAATTATAAGTAACAGAGGATGGGAAAGGCCTGCACAGACATGAGTAGTTTCCCAAAATTAAATTTAATATCTGTGCATGGTCTTAAATTAAACTTACTAGACTAAAATGAGAATATGATGAGTAAAGTACACAAATCAGAGGTTACCAATAATGTCAACTTCATGTCAAAATGTTTTTATTAAGTTTACTCCAGGTCTGTACTTAGTAGAAATATTGCTGCTTAAAGAGAACCTGTACTGAGTAAAAATATTTAAAATAAACACATGAGGTAACTTCAAATGAACATTACATAGTTACCTTGCCATCAGTTCCTCTCAGAAGCTCACCATTTTCTTCTGACAATAATCCCTTTCAGTTCTGACAACATTTTGTCAGATCTGAAATATATCAGTTGCTGTCAATAAAATTCAGGTAATGTCCATGTTTCCCTATGGCTCAAGTGGGTGATGTTACAGTTTAACTGTGTGCTGACCAGAAAGCTGTTATGGGTAATGGCCATTTTCAAAATGGAGGACGGAAAATTCCCTTGATCACAGTGAACAAACAGGACGCGGGACAGGAGAAAGACACTGAGGAGTAGACTGCACGGAAGGTAAGTATGACTTGTGTATGCTTATTTTGACTTTTAATTTTCAGTTCAGGTTTTCTTTGAAGTGTCAGGAGGAAGTTCCTCCCCTTTGTCCTTTCAAGCCTCTCTATTGGTCCTCTATTACAAGGATTGACTTCACTGACCAACAATAAACTCAGCTTCCATGTCGACTCTAGTCTTTGGAACTCCTGATAATTTAGACTTGAACTTTTCACTGCAAATAACTAATTATGATGTTTACCATCATCTGGTCATTTTGTATTAAGACAGTTCATTTACTTCAGAATCATTTTAAAGATCTAATGCAGCCTGTCATTTTTTAAATACATGATAGTATAGTAAATATGCACTAACTACCAATGCACAATGTATTGTGCCTTGCACCTCTGTAATTTTTACAATACATATTTTAAAATACCTGGTTTCCTTGGTCCTGTAGTTCCATTAAAATATTTGGCTACCTAAGTCCTGTAATTCCATTTCCTGCTGGGATAAAAATGTAGATGTATAGGACAGACTAGGTAAGTGGTTGCTGTCCAAATTTCTCACCCTGTCTTATTATTATCTGCTTAAACTAGTCAAGTGGGTGGAGCTGCGAGGGGTCCCCAGACAGTCTTTCTCTGTAACCACACAACCCCTCTGATGTCCTACCTCTGCTTCTTAGAAATTAACTCTTTATGGCCACCATTGCAGCTCAACCAAGCCTCATCAACGCCCTTCCTAGCAACTTCATGCTCAGTGTATAATAAAACATTTCACCCTCCCCAAACCAACCCTGTGTCTCTATAAAAGGAATAAATAAAAGAATAATAAAGATTGTTCTTTTGTGCAGACAGGGCAAGGTGATGAGAAGAACACAACGGTTTCATAAAAACACTGGGATGTGTGTTGGAAGGTTAGAATTCTTTATTACACATTCCACTGAAAGGAACTAAGAAGGAAACCGGTGAGACTCTACTGACCTGCAGCACTGACCGCACAAAGTACATTTTTAAGCAGCAGAGGTAGGAGGTGGATGGGGTCACGTGGTCAGTTTATTGCAAAAACTACAAACATGCAATGCACAAAACTCTGTAGATTCATTGCTAAGTGTTTATGTACTAAAAATTTGATGCTGAATTAGGAATTTTAGTCTTCTACCTCTTGGGCCAACAAGTGTATGCTAGTATGCTTTCCTAACTATCCAGAGGTTTCCAGAGGTGTACATATGTATTATGTACGAGTCGCCAGTGAATTGGGCGTAGTAGGGTGAGCTGAATGACGTCTCTTCCTGCTGCTGCAAAACTCCCCAGCGGCAGTAAATACTATTCCCTCTCGGAGATGTTGTAATTCGGAGAGAGGTGTAATTCGGGGTCCGGCAAGCGCCGGAGCCTCGAATTACTCTTACGTGCCCCGTGCAGCATTACATTTCTGCTGTGGGGCACCTAGACTCGGTGCTGAGCAACATGCGTTGAAATAACTCGCTTCATTCCAGAGGTTATCAGTGCTTTACAGATCTCAAAATATGTAATAAAGTTTCATCTGAAAATGTTTATGAATATATGAGGTAGTAAACCTTATGGATTTATAAGAAACAGGCTGGTGACTCAGTCAATCCTTTTTTTTTTTTGAGTATTATAAATAAATGTGAGTTTAATCTGGAAATAGTCCTAGAGGAAGAGTATATGGCAACAATCCTTCAATCTGTTTGCTGCCCACGAAATCTATTTATAAAGATCAGAGGCTGAGCTAAGCATGAAGGAGAACGCTGAGCAAGATACAACATTTACAGTGAATCTGAAGGCAACACCCCCCCCCTCCAGATAATTACCTAAGGAGAGGGCTCTGGGTCCTATAGAGTCTTCCCATTCCTCTCCTCATCCTCTCGTTCCCCCACAGGCTCCTCCGTCCAAACCTCTTCGGAAGTCTTTAGGAGCCGGAGTGCTCCCGAGGACAGGCATGGGCATGAGAGAGTGCACAGTATGGAACGGCCCGTCTTCAGAAGCCCAAGCACTTGCAAACACTTCTGAAGCCCACCTGCAGCGGAAGAGAGCAGCATCCAACAGTCGGATCATACAGATCGGGACTTTGTGATCTGATCACATCTTGATTAGCGAAGTGCATCCAATGGATTCACTGGTAAATGACAGATGTGACCCTCTATTGACTCTCATCTTGTAAAATTAAAAAAGAAATGTCCGCTTTGTGTTTTAGTTTGGACGGAATGTCAGGACTTTGCATTCTATTACCGCAGCAGACACTGACACAACAGACATGTGAATAGTTAAAGGGATACTGTAAGGGGGTCGGGGGAGAATGAGCTGAACTTACCCGGGGCTTCTAATGGTCCCCACTCCCCAATGCTCCGGCCCCGCCTCCGGTTCACTTCTGGAATTTCTGACTTTAAAGTCAGAAAACCACTGCGCCTGCGTTGCCGTGTCCTCGCTCCCGCTGATGTCACCAGGAGTGTACTGCGCAGACACAGACCACACTGGGCCTGCGCTGTGCGCTCTTGATGACATCAGCGGGATCGAGGACACGGCAACGCAGGCGCAGTGGTTTTCTGACTTTAAATTCAGAAATTCCAGAAGTGAACTGGAGGCGGGGCTGGAGCATCGGTGAGCGGCTGCGCGGGCACAGGATGTCTGCGGGGGACCATTAGAAGCCCCGGGTAAGTTCAGCTCATTTTCCTCTGACCCCCCTACAGTATCCCTTTAACAAACTGCGCATCAACATGTTCATTTGTCCATTGCAGAAAATGGTCTGCTATTGTGTATAGTGTGAACCTAGCTTAGGTCCTATAGAAATTACCTATACAGCAAGTCAACGTGGCAGTATACCACACAAAACCACCAGGATTCTGTCACACCAAGGTCAGGAGCTGTACAGAGCTATGCAGCTGCACACTGGGCTGTGAGGAAAGAGAAGAGTGGGCGTGACCCAGTGGTGTTAGCAGGTAATATATACTGCTCCCTGCACCACTCTGCATATGTGGGGGGGGGGGCATAAAGGGTACCTAATTGTAATAGGGGGGTAGAGGGGCACACCGTAACCTAGTACTAGCAGCTGAGTGGGTCATTCAAAGTTTTGCTGGAGGGGAGTGGGGCACGAAGTACATCCCTGCATATGTCTGACAGCAAAGCAAGGCTCATCCCTGGTAGAAAATGAATCTGTATAACCAGTTGAACAATTGTAACAAAATAAGGGCTTGTTTACACTAAGAGCGATTTCGCTCTTTTTTTAGCGCTGGCAGTTTTAAAAATCGCCTTGGCTTCTTGCACACTGCAAGTGATTCCGATTCAGATTCCGCTTTTTAATCAGTTTTTACATCCGATTCAGATTCTGATTTGCAGTTTTCTCCCTGCACACTGCAAATCGGAATCTGAATCAGATGTAAAAACTGATTAAAAAGCGGAATCTGAATTGGGATCACTTCCAGTGTACAAGAGGCCTAAAAGCGGTAGAGCAATGTTAGCTTATGTGAGTGTTCTCACATAAGCGATGAGCTTTCTATCCAATCGCAAACGTGGCTTCTGCACCATTTTCTGAGCATTTGCGATTCACTAGAAAGTTTAGGGAAATCGCAAAGTGCTTGAAAAAACGCTTTGAATTGCGATTTCCCGTGTGCTTTAATGAATAAATACATTAGGCTTGATTCACAAAGCGGTCCTAACCTACTTAGCATGCCTAAAGACTTTTGGGCGTGCTAACCAGGGTGCTAAGTAGGTTAGCACCGTTTTGAGGTATAAACTCGCGCGCAAAGTCCGGAGTGCGCGCAACATTGCATAGGGTTTAATGGGCGGTGCGCGTCGCGGGACTTTGCGCGCAAGTTTATTTTATCACGCCTAAACTGAGTTTAGGCGTGATAATGGGCTTTTCACCAGCGTGCTAACTGTTAGCACGCTTTAGTGAATCAAGCCCATTGTATTTATTCATTTCCGGGTCAAAGAAAAAAAACACTCCACAAAAGCGCTTAGAAAAGCACTTTTCTAAGTGAAAATCGCTCAGAAAGCGCTTGTGAAAGCGCTTAACAAAAACACCTATAAATCGCTCAGCGCTTGCCATAGCCAGGGCCGGATTTGTACTTCTTACCGCCCAAGGCCGACTATTACCAGCCGCCCCAACCGTATCTTACCACCTCTCTCCACACACATCCATCAAAAAATTTTTGGGCCGATGGTGTCCACTATTGGGGCTAGTGCCGAGGTCTCCATGGCAACGTGAAGTGAATCAATCATGTCACACGGGGGAACTGGTCAATCAAGCGATCTACAGGTGATGGGCGTGGTAGGAGCCTTCCACCATACACACATAGTCAAAAGTGGCTCACAATTGGACATTGGGTGGGGTCAGCAACACGTAAAAGTGAGTCCTGTACCCACTGCTGTCTCCAGGGTAACAGTGCTGGCCAATCAATAATTGAGAAATGGGTACTGTGAGAGGCTGCCTTCTGTATTCTGTACTATTTGCTGGTGCTGCCCCTGGTCCTTTCATCCCCCACACCAAGTGTGTGAGACCCGGCCTTCTGTAACTGCCTGGAGCTGCTGCTATGTCATTGGTCAAGGTCTGGCTTTTTGCTAGTCACACACTGATTACAAACGTTTGGTTAACGGACTGCAGCTGCCTGTAGCACAGCACAGGCAGATGCCAGCTGGTACTAATAGTGCAGTTATCATGACCACTTTCATTTGTTTGGACACTTGCAAATAATGCCCTGCAAATAATGCCCACTGTCTGCAGGCCGCCCCTTGTTTATCTGGTGCCCTAGGCCATGGCCTATGCGGCCTTGCCAGAAATCCGGCCATGGCCATAGCGCTGGCGATTTATAATGTGAACAAAGCCCCACTGTGATACATTTAGACACGAATGCTGCTAGGTGTGGTTCAGTGGACAGCAGGTTAAAATGATAACTTTGCACAGTTACAAAGGCACTACATGTATCATACAGATAACCAGTTTACAATGCAAGCACAAAGGTGAAGCCAGCATACTGTCAGTGCTATCCAGTCAGGGAATGGAGACTTGTACTCATCACAGCATGTCATAGGGGCCTTTTTACAAAGGTAGCAATCAGCCTGATTGCCAGAAAAGTGCTGTTATTTTTGCAGTAATGACAGCACTTTTCAAATTGCTGTATCAGCTGAAAAAAAAATGCAATTTTTAAGCCAGATTGTCACAATTAATTTGATTGTCAATTTCAGGTGCTATCTGTAACCAAAACCTGCAATTGCCATATTTTAAAGGTCCCTTTCATGCGAGAGGCTGAGCTGCACAATTGTTATTCAGTACAGACTTTCAGCTAGAATTTCATGCAGTCCAATGTCAGCATTTTTAACCCAACGCTTGTCATCTATTGACATGTAGTGGCATTACCCAGTAGCAAAAGACCACGACATGCCACATCTGAGCATGGCTCTGCTCAGATGTGACTCGATAGGAGGGCTCCTCTGTATTGCCCGTGCCAAGCACCAGCTCTCTCCATCATCCGTGCCAAGCACCAGCTCCTCTCCATTGTCCGTGCCAAGCACCAGCTCCTCTCCATTGCCCGTGCCAGGCACCAGCTCCTCTCCAACACCCGTGCCAAACACTAGCTCTTCTCCATCACCTGTGCCAAGAACCAGCTCCTCTACATCACTCATGCCAAGCACCAGCTCCTCTCCATTGCCCGTGCCAAGCACTAGCTCCTCTCCATCCAGCTCCTCTCCATCAAGCCCGTGTCAAGCACCAGCTCCTCTCCATTGTCTGTGCCAAGCACCAGCTCCTCTCCATTGCCCATGCCAGGCCCCAGCTCCTCTTCATCGCCCGTGCCAAGCACCAGCTCCTCTCCAACACCCATGCCAAACACTAGCTCTTCTCCATCGCCTGTGCCAAGAACCAGCTCCTCTACATCACCCATGCCAAGCACCAGCTCCTCTCCATCGCCCATGCCAAGCACCAGCTCCTCTCCATCGCCCGTGCCAAGAACCAGCTCCTCTACATCACCCATGCCAAGAATCAGCTCCTCTCCATTGCCCGTGCCAAGCACCAGCTCCTCTTCAACACCCATGCCAAACACTATCTTTTCTCCATCGCCTGTGCCAAGAACCAGCTCCTCTACATCACCCATGCCAAGCACCAGCTCCTCTCCATCGCCCATGCCAAGCACCAGCTCCTCTCCATCACCTGTGCCAAGGAACAGCTGACAGTGCATGAATTTCCCCCGTTCAGCCTCCCATGTGAGAAGGGTATAAGTGTTGTTACCAGCTTATTGGCACTTTAGGGCAGGTCCTTACTAGAGCCAGGCATCCATCTACGAGGCATCACTTGTGCAGCACAATTACGCATCTGAATCCCTCTAGTGGTGCCATACATGGCTATGGGGATTTAAATGTGTTGTCCAAAATTCTGAAGCGGTGATTCAGTTTTTATTCCAGCACGCAAAATTAGAAGCAGCCTATTGATTTCTTTTTTTTTTTTCAAAATTCAAAAAATTTATGTTTTGCCAAGGTATTTTTTTGCAAGTATTTGCCATGTATTATTATATGATCTTAACCATTGAGAACCGACTAAGTCAGGTATATGGCTAGCTTTGTCATCTACCACATGCACTTCACCACCGCATAACAGATCCATTTTTCTGATCCATTCGTCCAAATTTGGCGAGGTCGGGTCTTACCACTTATCTGCTATCATTTTTTTTGCAACCTTAGTACCTACTTATTTGATTAAGGTACTATCCTTACTACCTTCTGAGACAGTGATACCAAAGATAGCTTCGCTGGCTGTAAGATCAAAAATCCCTTCTAGCAGCTCACCACTGAAATTGATTATATTTTCCCAAAAGATCTTGATTCCTGGGCAGGTCTACCACATGTGCATCTCTGCCCCCCCCCCCCCCTCCTGCCCACACCTCCAACAAAACTCTTTTTGTCTTGAAAATGTATATTCATATTCCATCTAGCTAAGGTCTTGTATTGGACAAGGTAAAGCCCTGCGTCCTGGATCTTCCAATTACCTTGCCAGATCTTATGCCATTCACTATCTATCGAACAACCAAAGGCATTTTCCCATTTTGTACAATGAGGGGGGGGGGGGGGGGATTTGTAGCTCTCACCAAATAAGTCTGTTTAGTTTAGACAAGGCTTTGCCCATTTCTCATTAAGGAGAATATGTTTTTCTAGAATGTTCAGATCTTTCCTCCTTTTAGAGAATTTTGAGTTCATTTTATTCAGGAAACTCCGAGCTTGGGTTAAACTCCAAGTATCTTTCTGCCCGAATTTATTTAGTGGATTTGGAATTTCCAGAGTGGAGTCGCCCCTAAGGTTAATAATGAGTGTTTCGCTGCTTATTTTATTCCTGGAAAACCAAGACCTCACCAAACCTGGACTGAAGTCCGGGTTCTCCCTCAAGGTGGTCAGAGGCAAGAGGCCTGTTTCTTTGTGCCATTTTGACACAAACCAATAGAGAGTTTTTAATGTTGGCCTAGTAGAATACACTTTATGAATGTTACTCGGAATCCAGGTGAATATTAGATCAAAATTACAATCTTCCTTTTCTAATACAGTCCACACTTTCTCTGTTCCACTGGTGGAGGACTCTATTATCCAGTCTAAAACTCTAACCAAGTGTGCACTTCTGTAATAGTTTTGAATATTAGGTGCAGCTAAATCTCCCGCCTCTTTCCCCCTTGAGATGATTTTGTAACTTATCCTACGTCTGGAGTTACTCCAGATTAAGTTTTGAAAGATTTTATGCCAAGCCTGGAACCATGAACTGGGGATGGACACTGGCAGATTCGGCAAAAAAAAAAAAACAAGTTGGGGTAGTACTAGCATTTTAATGATATTAATCCTTCCAATGATGTTAAAAACAGGGTAAGTCCCCAGATTGGAGTTTCTTCTTATACACATTTATGATTGGGGAAAAATGGCCTTAATAAAACATCAGGGTTTGTAGTGAGTTTTATTTGGAGATATTTAATCTCAAAATTGTTCCATTTGAAATTACTAATTTGTTTTATATTATGCATTGTATTGAGGGAGCATCCTAAATTAAGGATTATAGTCTTGATTGAGCTTGAAATTAGAGTGAAGGGAGAAAGTATTGAGGAGTTCCTTACACCTAGCGATAGATTGGAACGGATTGGATAGAGTTAATAATAAATAGTCAGCATATGCGAGTATTTTAAACTCATCTTTGTTAGTTTTAACTCCTTTTACCATATTATCATTCTGAATTAGTTGAACAATTACTTCTAGACTGACATTAAATAGCCAGGAAGACTGTGGGCATCCCTGTCTAACCCCATTCTTAATATCAAAAACTCTGGCAATTTATCTGTTATGGCCAAAACCAGAAATTGGCCAAAGTGGGAAGTGGCCGGCCACTTCTAGAACTGGCCAATTTGACATCGGCCAAAGTCCAAAATGCTGGGAAATTTCTGACACTGGTCGACCAGTTTGCAAAGTGGCCAAAGTCAACTGGCCAAAGTCAAAAAGTCGCAGAACATCCCGGGTCCTTTCCGGGAGCATGAAAGGCACTCAGAAACTTCTCTGCTCTGAAACACACGCAGTAGCACAATAATCTTTAAAGAAAAACATTTCTTTGTTACAGTTGATACAAATCCTGCAATATATCTGCAGTGTGTCTACATCCTGCTTTCATGGAGGCAAACATATTGTTAACATCCTGTGCTTTTAAATGAGCTTATCTGCTGTGGCAGTCAGGTAACACGGGGAGACATCAAATTACATCTTGTGATTAGACACAGATGAGGGGGAATTAGACAAGCTAAACTCTCTATATATTACAGGGTGCATTTCTCTGTTTTTCTTCTGTCCTGAGTAAGAGTTTAGATCCACTTTAAGGTAGATAAGGGGGAATTAGACAGGGTAAACGCTCTAAATACAAATCGGGTGCATTTCTCTGTTTTCCTTCTGTCCTGAGCAAGAGTTTAGGTCCACTTTTTAGGTAGATAAGCGGAAATTAGGGTAAACTCTCTAAATACAAACAAGGTGCATTTGTCGGTTTTCTTACTTCTGTCCTGTGAGTTCAGGTCCACTTTAAAGGGAAGGGAAGGGAAGAACTACTGCGCATGCGCAGTACAGCCCGGCGGACGTCCGATGACGTCAGAGCGCCGGCGTGGGACGCAGAAGTACCAGGACTTGGAGCGCAGAAGAGCCCGACCTGGCAGCCGGCCTGGCCAGGTCGGGTCGGCCACCGGAGACCACCGGGAGCCTGCGGAGCGGCGGCGAGGGCACCTCCTGCCTGCCACGGGCTGGAGGAAGCCCCAGGTAAGTGGAAATTGATTTTTATTTTTCCTCCACCCTCCCTGAACCTTTCCTTTAAGGCAGTGGCGGGGAGCAGAGGAACACAAGATGGAGAAAATTCAGAAGGCAGTCGGGAAGAATATGGAGAGAAGGCGGAGAGCCGGAGACGGAAGGCGGCGGGGGAATCAGCTGCTGCCGGCAGCTCACGAGCCAACCCCAGCCACCAGCCAGCCAAGTCCTTGCAGGAGAGTCAGCTGCAGCTGGTCTGCAGACGAAATACCGACATGAAAGGCAGCCCAGGATCTATGCAGGAGAGGGGTGAGGAGGACCAAGGGGAAGGCGGCAGCAGCAGCAACAGGTGAAGGCAGGGAGAGGAGGTAATTTGTGGCGGGGAACGGAACTTCGGGACTTGGCCGGCCACATCTAGCCATAACGCGTTCTGGCTGGCCAAAGTTCACAAAAACTTGCCGTTTCGCACACTGGCCACTTCAGTCGGCCACTTCTAGCTTTGACTGGCCAGAACCCAAAGTGGCCATACTTCGGGTTCTGGCTGTAACATATCCATTAACGTTAACTCAGGCGCTTTGATTCGTATGCAATCTTTTTATTCTATTAGAGATCCCTCATTGTTGATCATTTTACAAAAAAGAGGAGCCAGGCCTTGAAAGGCGGTCAAAGGCCTTTTCTGCGCCAACCACAACCATTACTGCTTCGACTCTCCTTTTCCTACATATATGGATTAGATTGGTTTTAGCATAGATGTTATCTTGAGTTTGCTTATTCTTCACAAAACCCACCTGCTGTCTGACCAAAATTCTATCTGCAACCGTACCCAGCCTATTTGCTAGAATTTTAGCGTAAATTTTGACATCGCAATTTAGGAGAGACATCGGTCTAAAATTTGCACAATCTAAATGAGTTTTTCCCTTTGGGAATTAATGTAATTGTTGCTTGGTTCGTGTTTTTGGAGAAAGTAGCGACTCCTTCCTCATTGTTGATCATTTTACAAAAAAGAGGAGCCAGGTCTGATGCAAAGTGTTGATAGAACGCTGTGCAAAAATAAACCTAACATCAAATATAAGTCCATGGCAAGAGAACTGACACTTGGGGTACCATAGTTTAAATAAAAAATGCTTACTTGTCTCCCATAAATCTTTAATTCTAGTCATCTGGGTTCCTAGTTCTTAACATAGACTGCTGCTTCCACAGAAGGGAAAAATTGAGGAGTCTTAACCTAGCCCATCTCTGTCCTCCAACGTGACATCTCCTGGTCTTTCTCCGCCCCCAGCATATGCACATAAACTTGATGTATATCTGTCACTACCCATGTCTGACCCCACATGACAACAATCAATTCCTATTTGGCGGTCACTGCATTAAGCATGCTCTAGGTGTCCGAATAACAAGGCAGGGTCAATTTTGAGTGGATTAAAAGGAACAATTGACAACTGGCACTGCTGGCAAACAATACAGTAGATTTATTCAAACAATTGCATACAAATGTTGGATAATATTAAGGTGCAATGTGAAGAATCCAGATGTACGGTTCAGAAGATTAGCTCTGCACCCACTGCCCGACTCTAATCTTCAAATTGCACCTTCATGGTACAATACATTTGTAGTCAATTGTTTGAATAAATCTACAGTTTTGTTTGCCAGCAGAGCCAGGTGTTCAATGTTCATTTTTTTATACACCCTTTGCATTGATGGGGAGGGTGAGGAGGATATGCCCAAAAAGCCTTGGCTTACCTGGCATGTTACTGTGCATGCTATTTACAAGCTATTTGCTATGTTGTCATCATGTATATGCATGTGTGCACACGGAAGGATACATTGGGGGCAGAGGTGGCCATGGAGTGGACCCTAAAAGAGCTTAGCTGTTGTCAGAAGCTAGGAAAAGGAAAGAAGTCTGCACGGATGCTGCTTTGCTGTCTTAACCCCTTTTGACACAGGCTTCCTTTAAAGAGAATCGGTACTCTAAAATTCTTACAATAAAAAGCATACCATTCTATTCATTATGTTCTCCTGGGCCCCTCTTTGCAGTTTCTGCCACACCCTGCTGCAATCCTGGCGTGTAATTGCCAGTTTTAGGCAGTGCTTACAAACAAAAAACATGGCTGCTGACCAGCATGTGATAGGCTGAGAGAAGCTCAGTCTGTGACTCATACAGAGCCTAGATTAGAGCTAGATTATATAATACAGATAATACAGCCACTGTGCAGTAGGAAAGGCTGCAGTAAGACAGACCACATTAGAACAGGTATAGGAACTTATAGGATAGAAGAAATAAGGCTGAACATTTTGTTAAAGAGTCTCTGTAAAACCCAAAGTGGAGATGAAAAAGCAAAACTGTATGCTAGTGATGAATGGTGTGCCCATTTATGAATGATAGCTCTTAACCACAAGTCACACCTTAAACCAAGAGCAATTAAATTCTTCTCATTCCCACTATGGTGGCATAACTGGATCACACTCCTCTTCTTATGCAGTTAGACAACTTGTCTTCCTAAGTTTAGGCCTGAACATAATGTGGCCTGCTGTACATGAATGAGCTTACAATATAAATATAAATACTAGAGATCCCCCACTTTCCCTCATGATATAATGTAAAGATGAATTCTGAATTATAGTAATGGATTCCTGCAGTTTGCTTTAGGGCACTGCTTGTCTTGATGGCTTTGGCCATTCATTAGCTTATGTTCTCTTTTGAAGGCCTTGCCCTCTATTGTAAGTCCCAGGGGAAATTTGAAAGTGAGTTGTGCCACTGGCTTCTTGAACACTCCATCTGAGCATCATTTTTGTTGTTCGATGGCTCACGAACCATGATGCCTTGGAGTCAAACACACGTGAAATATCAAATGATGATTCTTACAGATCATTATTCACATAAACATAACTGTCAGTAGAATGTGTGAGCTGGACTTGTTATGAGTACAGCATGTAAACTGAGGTGGTGTTGAGGTGGTGCTGTAATGCTGTGGAGGATACACTTTTCTTTTAGATGTCACAAAATGTTGAGTGTCTACATAATCAATAAAAAATTCACAGGGAACAAATTTACAAGCTGGGTATTCTCTCTTTCTTCCCCTCCTGCCTCTCTGTATCTATCTCTCTCTCGCTCTCCCCCTGCCCCCCTACTGTCCACCCCCCTCCCCTATTTTTCATTTGATCCACATCTACATTGAATCTTTTATAGAGCTGGAAGCGTAAAATGCCGAGAATTCTGCCATACCCCTCAGAAATTACTGGGTATTTTCCTTGTCACTCACCAGATGCTTGTTCTGCAGAATCCTATTTCAATTATTTAATAACAATCTAAAATACATTTATAGAACATTGGTACAACTTTTTGTGCAAGATCAGCTGGTTTCCTGTACAGCGGTATTAAAAGAACCGATACTTAAAATGGAATTAAACTTTGCAAATCAATTTGCTCTCTAGATAGCCAGCCCTCTGCTAGAGCAGACAGTACAAAAACGTTCTACATGTCTACCGCAGAAATCCTCAGCAAAGAATTTCATGATCATTTCCCTGCAGAAGGCTGAAGAGATTATACATTTTAAACAAAAAAATGAAAAAAAATGCCTACAGAATAAAGTGCCTGCAGATATCAGAGAGAAACAAGAAATGTATATTTTTCTTTGTAAGAAAACCTATTGTCTCAGCCCTGAAGACAATGACTTCAGTGGGCTGCTAAGCATCAGATCTAAATAATTATATTTTACAATAGCAGAAAAAGCCTATATTTAATGTAAAATTTGATGTGCTGGAGTTTGTAATCAGCAATAAAATAGTCACTGTCATCTTGCCTTTTCGTTTTCTGATTATGTAATCTGTAATTGTCTAGGTCAGTTGGGTGTGGGTAGGAAACAGAACAGCAAGAGAGAGGGAGAGAGATGAAGGCCTGTGGTCATCATGTAAGGTGCTAATATAGAAACAGCTACCAAAAAACTCAAAAGACCAACCACCTAATAAAGATAAGCTGCCTTAATTTGTATATGTGCACTTTGATGGCTTCATATGCTAATTAGATGTTATTCAAAAAATTGTGAATCTTAAGGCTCACGCGCCAATATTCCATCATTTGTATAGCAGTCCCTAACCTCTGATGGAAACCCGGCCAGTGGTCCACCAGTTGGATCAATTCGGCTGAGCAATGGTCAAATGCTTTATTCTCCCCACTCCCCTTCCCCCCCGTGGCATGACATCATATCTGTGCTACTTCATCAGCCCTCCGCCCGAACAGAACTCATTGTTAACCTGCAGGCTAACTACATGTCTGTACAAACAGGGCCCAGTGATTTCGCCAAAGGAATCGGGTCCCGATCCCCGTCAGGCAACATACATTTAGCATATGCACTGGCCTTTAGGTGGGAAGTTGTAGGGCGAGGTTTCTCCACCCATAACTCTAAGATGTCACAACCCTCATATTGCTGCATACCTCAAACATTAGTACAGAATGTGCCAATTCTCTTATGAAAAAAAAAATCATACTTGGACGTATATTTTCTTGGACAGCCATAATACTTATTTAATTTAGCAGTTTAATATCACATGGGGGTTATTTTCAGTGTGCTGCTTAGATTTCTGCTTTAATTTTTGAGCACTGTTCCACTGGGATATTTTATTTTTCAGTTTATGATTTTGATAGATGCTGCTGTGTTAAACTTCGGCTTTCTAAACCTGAACAGTTACTTTTCCTCACTGTGGGAGATATAAAACTAAGCTTATGTTGGCTCATTAACATTCTCAGAAATCCATATAGCTCCCTGAGCCCCTGGTCCCTGCTTCAGTTGCTGCTTCTGATATAATTATTGCCATCCGTCTGTACCTGTGTTTTTAAAACTGTGTCTGTCTCTTCACAATCATGTGTAACAAATAATGTAAGTATTCTCTTTTGGCCACTTAAAGCTTCTCACTGGAAAGCATTTGGGGATTTCAATTTACATATTCATGACTTCAGGTACCTTTAATCCCTCTGCTTGCTTAGAATTAATTCGGTACACAAATCCCTTTCCTTTAAAAAAACAACTCTTCAGTCCAATCAACACGACTAACTGGCATCTAACCATCTTTATATTGAAACATTTCAGCTTTAGATGGCTTGTTTTTAATGTTCAAAGCTCCTGTTAACAGCACAACATCATGAAATACTATGAGCTCAACAAGCATTAGAATATGAATACATTAATTTTAGGATGAGAGTCATGGAGATAATGTTTTACAGTCAATGGACAGAGCTGGCGAGATTCAAGTGCATGCCCCATTAAATTATCGCTCTATTAATGCTGATGTTTTTCCCACAAGGTGACTATCTGTGCCAAAGGACCGACTTAACTTTTCTGGTAAACAAAATATTTTTAAACAAAGCAGGAAACAAATTAAGTATTTGATTTGCATAATCCCTAGATTCTCAAAGCATGGTCCTCAGCCCATCCCTAAGAGGTTCTTATTTTGGGCTCAGGAGTACTTGAAGTTGTTACAATCAATTCATAGTTGTAACGATTGGTGTAGCAACACAGACGTCTGGTTATTGTGTGATCTGCAGTATCACCAATAATCCAGACACTATACCTGATTATGTGGTGATCTGCAGAATCACCAATAATACAAGTATAGCTAACAGATAACAGGAGTGTATAGTGCTTGGTGCAACTGGATAATTGATAGTTTAACTAGATCTCACCAGAGGAGCTGGTGGGTACTATCTGTAGAACCTCACCAGTGACAAGGGCTCACTGGTGAGTGGAGTGGTCAGGCAGGCTAGGTTCGGTAACAGACAGGCAGGTACAGTACAAATTCGGTAGGCAAGAGGGTAGAGGAAATTCAGGCAGCAACAGAATCAGATGGGCAGAAGTACAGAATCGATAAGCAAGAGCAAAGTCAGAAGTGAGCCAGAGTCGTACACAGAATATCAAGTAATAACAATATATAACAATCCTAGTCTTGTGTGAAATCCCCGATTTCCTCCAGGATCAAAGCACACCGGATACTGACTAAGGTCTGAGCGCTAACACTAAGTATTCACGACAGCAGACAGTTTGCAAGTGAACACCGAGGGCTTAAGAAACAGAGGAGACCCTACAGCCACGCCCACTCCCATCAACCAATCAGAAGTGCAGGGAGTCTCCCTGACGTCAGCCGAGCAGCAGGTCAGCTGACGCGCCTCCTCCCAGCATAAAGGTCCTGTCTATGCGCGAGCGCGCGTGATACAGCAACCCTATGAGCCACTGACGAGCCCGTTCTCGGCGTGCTAGACGCCGGAGGAAGGGGCGAACTGCCCGACAAGGCAACTGAAGCAGCTGCGGAGGCACTGTGACTGCCCGCAGCTGCATCTCCAGAGACCATTACAATAGTAAGATTTGACATCAAAAATGACAAATCATTCACTGTATACAGAAACCTATATAAGAACTTAGTTAAAGGGGAACTTCAGCCTAAACAAACATATTGTCATCAAGTTACATTAGTTATGTTAATTAGAATAGATAGGTAATATAATCTCTTACCCACCCTGTTTTAACCACTTTACCCCCGCTTGTACGAATTTCTCCGTCCCTTTTTCCATCCTTTAACCCCCAGGGACGGAGAAATCCGTACTTTCCACGCTCCCGCCGCTGCCCGCGCTCTTGCTCGCTCTAGCGCACATTCCCGTGGGTAAACACGCTGCCGGCCGCTCGCCCGGAGATCAATAAACAGGAAAATCCATTCCCGTTCGTTGATCTAAGCCCCGCAATGATCCGCTGCTTTTCCGCTAAGCAGCACGATCATTGTGAAAAAAAAAAAGTTACCCAGCCTCCTACTACTTCCTCCAAGCGTCCTTCCGGACGCTTGGAGGTCGCATTAAACAAAAAGTTACTGGTGCCATCTTGTGGCCAAATAGTAAAACTACACCCTAAACATTTTTCACATATAAATGAATTAGTTATACACAAAAAATAACTCATTACCTCCCACACTCCCCATTTTATTTTTTTTTGTAATAAAAAAAAAATTAAAAAATTTACAATGAAAAAAAATACATAGTTACCTTAGGGACTGAATTTTTTAAATATTTATGTCAGGAGGGTACAACACTGTTACTTTATAAACTATGGGCTTGTAATTAGGGATGGACGCAAAACTGAAAAAAATGCACCTTTATTTCCAAATAAAATATTGGCGCCAAACATTGTGATAGGGACATAATTTAAACGGTTTTATAACCGGGACAAAACGGCAAATACATTTCATGGGTTTTAATTACAGTAGCATGCATTATTTAAAAACTATAATGGCCGAAAACTGAAAAATAATTAATTTTTTCCCATATTTTTCCTATTTTCCCATTAAAACACATTTAGAATAAAATAATTCTTGGCATAATGTCCCACCTAAAGAAAGCCTAATTGGTGGCGGAAAAAACAAGATATAGTTCATTTCATTGTGATAAGTAATGATAAAGTTATAGACAAATGAATGGAAGGAGCGCTGAAAGGTGAAAATTGCTCTGGTGGTCAGGGGGTAAAATCCCTCAGTGGTGAAGTGGTTAAAAGAAAAGGCAAATGTTTGTGATTCATGGGGGCTGCCATCTTTGTCATGGGGCCAGCCATCTTTTTGGTTGAAAGGAGGTTACAAGGAGCAGGAGAAACAGTTCCAACTGTGCTGCGTCCTGATTACCCCTCCCAGCTGCACACGCTAGGCTTCAAATGTCAAATTCAAATTGTAAAAAAAAAAAAATTGCACCAAAACAGCAGAACGAGAACAACAAAATCAGAAATCCCATCATGCTTTGCATCGCATCAGGGGAAAAAAGCCCGGGCAGTTTTCTTCTGTGCATCTAAAAATGAGGCTTGTATAAGAGAAACAAAGTTCTGATGCTGTGAAACTGTTAAAGAAATACCAAGCCTTTTCAGTGCTGCTGAGTAGATTTTTAGTCCGGAGGTTCACTTTAATTAAAGTCATACAGGAATGTTTGGAAAGCGTTCATAGTTACACAGTAAGGGGGTACTCCTGACACGTGTCAAGCAGTGGTTGAGATGTTGCGACTCCCATAAGAGGGTATTTGTTAAAACACCATCATTTTCAAAAGGGTACCTATTGTAATTATGTTGAGAAACACTGACATACACCATACTACTACTACTACTACTGCTGCTGCTGCTGCTGCTGCTGCTGCTGCTGCTGCTGCTGCTGCTGCTGCTGCTGCTACTACTACTACTACTACTACTACCTCCCAGTGGAACAAAGAGTCTCAATAAATGCTAGTTAACATTCCATGTTCTTTGTGATTCTGTTGATCTGGTGCCATTATATTTCTGCCTTCTTTATCTCCTCCTCCCGCTTCTTCTCCAGGTTGCTGCTGGTCTTTCCCTTTCTCTGCTGCCTTGGGGAATTTGTAGAGCTTTTTTTCTCAGTGGAGTTTTCCTTTACTAATTGTGGCTTATCCAGTCCCAATTTTCTTAGCTTGATCTGAAACTCTACTGGTTCTTCTACAGCTCTTCCCACAACTTTTTATTTGAATTACCAGTATTTAATATTTAGCAGTAATAATTTATAAATGCAATAATTTATAAATGCAATAATTTATAAATGCTTGAAGGTTTTTGTCATCTCTGCCACTACACATTCCGGGTTTTTGGATCAGAACTGCAAAATACAGCCCAGAAACCAGAACACCAACTTTCTGATGCTCGTCACTACTGTGCAATAGAGATGTAGCGAACGGTTCGCCGGCGAACGGTTTCAGGCGAACTTTGGGGGTTCGCGTTCGCCTGGACCAAGCAAACTTTTGCAGAAGTTCGATTGGCCCCGTAATGCACTATGAGGGTCAACTTTGCCCCTCTGCATCACAGTTAGCAGGCACATTGTAGCCATTCAGGCTACACTAAGCCCTGGAGCCCCCCCCCCCCCTTATATAAGGCAGGTTTGCCGGCCATTACACCCACTCGTGTGCCTGCTAGAGACAGACTGGGGACAGCTGCTGCAGACTTGTTCTCCTAGGGAAAGATTAGTTAGGCTCTTGGCTTGCTCCTGGCTGATTGTTATTGCTAAACTGGCACCCCTCAACAGCTCTTTTGAGAGCTCTGATGTTTTCCTGATGTGTTTTTTTTGTGTGTGTGTTGCTCACTGAATTATACAGCCCTATCTGTTGCAGCTGGACCTTGGTAATTGTTATTACTGTGCCAGCCAGGCCCTTCCTAACTATCTACTGGGACACCTATCTATGCCTACTTAACTACTGGGGCACCTACTTACCTATACAGGGACACCTACCTACCTACCTATACTAGGGGACACCTACCTATGCCTACCTACCTATACTGGGTCTCCTACCTATGCCTAGCTAACTACTGGGACATCTACCTATGCCTACCTACCTATACTGGGTCTCCTACCTATGCCTAGCTAACTACTGGGACACCTACCTATGCCTACCTACCTATACTGGGTCTCCTACCTATGCCTAGCTAACTACTGGGACACCTACCTATGCCTACCTACATACAAGAAGATAATAAGGTCGTTGCTTCATTGTGGACAGACCAAATTTGATCAGCTGGACAGTCACTGTTGTTCTATCATTGAGCTACCACAGCCCGGGGACCATATGGGCTTGAAAACCGCCACGGCCTACACTCTCGCCATGGTGCGCACCAGTCCAGCATGGCCGTCACTATGCAAACAGCTGTTTGCGGTGCGTTACACAGTGAGTTTGGTGCGTCAGTGTGAAGCAGAACTCTAATTACACTCCCTGATTGATGTATACACATGCAAGATGTTTTTAAGCACGTTAGGCCTGCAATTTAGCATTCAATGTGATTTCTGCCCTTAAAACGCTGCTTTGCGTAACATCCAGATTTTTCCCCGGGACTTTGGGCATGTATCCCACTCCGCCATGCCCCCCTCCAGGTGTTACACCCCTTGAAACATCTTTTCCATCACTTTTGTGGCCAGCATAATTTTTTCTATTTTTAAAAGTTCGCATCCCTATTGAAGTCTATTGCGGTTCGCGAACTTTTCGGCGAACCAAACCTTCCGCGAAGGTTCGCGAACCGAAAATTGGAGGTTCGCGACATCTCTACTGTGCAATAAACACAGGAGTAAAAATCAGTAATTCTCCCTGCAGTGTGCCTTAAATAGTTAGTTTGTTAAAAATAAATAAATAATAAATAAGCATTTGGTATCTTTCACTCCTGCATCTTCACATATCCTAGTTGATCCAGAGGAAGGCAAAAAAACCTTACAAGGACTGGGCCAATTAACCTTTGAGATGAAATAATTCCTTCCCGACTCCAGATGGCAGTCAGATAAAATCCCTGGATCAACTCTACTGCGAATCAACTAGTAATTTTAGCCGCAAATGTCCTGCAATGCAAGGTAAGCATCCAAACCACTTTTAAATGCAGGTATAGAATTTCTCATAACTACTTCCTTGGTAATATATTCCACATTTTAATAACTTTTACTGTAAAGAACCCCTTTTTAAATACGCAGATCATGTCTCCCTAGTCCTTCGTACAAGTCTAGGAATAAAAAGCAGATCTGGCAAGCTTTTTAATTGCCCCCTGATGGATTTATGGATGCTAATTAGTTTACCCCTTAGCCATCTTTTTTCCAAGCTAAATAAACCCAGTTTGTCCAGCCTTTCTTGGTAAGTGAGACCTTCCATCCCTCTGATTAATTTAGTTGCCTGTCTTTGTACCTGTTCTAGTGTGTTAACCACTTGCCGACCGCACGCTTATACCGTGCGTCGGCAAAGTGGCAGCTGCAGGACTGCGTCGCCAGCTGCAGGCTGATTAATCAGGAAGCAGCCGCTCGCGCGAGCGGCTGCTTCCTGTCAATTCACGGCGGGGGGCTCCGTGAATAGCCTGCGGGCCGCCGATCGCGGCTCGCAGGCTAAATGTAAACACAAGCGGAAATAATCCACTTTGTTTACATTGTACGGCGCTGCTGCGCAGCAGCGCCGTAAGGCAGATCGGCGATCCCCGGCCAATCAGCGGCCGGGGATCGCCGCCATGTGACAGGGGACAGCCTGTCACTGGCTGCACAGGACGGATAGCGTCCTGTGCAGCGCGGATCACCGGGGGTGGACAGGTAGGAGAGGGAGGGGAGGAATCTCGCCGCGGAGGGGGGCTTTGAGGTGCCCCCCCCCGCAACACCCAGCAGGCAGGAGCGATCAGACCCCCCCAGCACATCATCCCCCTAGTGGGGAAAAAAGGGGGCGATCTGGTCGCTCTGCCTGCACCCTGATCTGTGCTGGGGGCTGCACAGCCTACCCAGCACAGATCAGCTAAAACAGCGCTGGTCCTTAAGGGGGGGGTAAAGGGTGGGTCCTCAAGTGGTTAATGTCCTTCCTATAGTGGATCAATCTATCACCTTAGCAGCACTGATCTAACTAGCTAGATATTAGGATCTTTTACAGTACCTATTTGGGCCATATATCAGGTGCGCACAGGCATTCAATAGGATGCCTGACTCCACAACAGGGTTTCCAATAGTCCCCTGCAATATTGCACTATTATCCCTAGAAATATAGAATCGCTGCTGCTATGGCCTAATGTCAACCATTACAGGAAAGCTCACCAAATTTCCCTGAGTATCTCTGTTTTTCAGTTCCATCATTCCCAAATGAAATGACTGGTGTCCTGGACAAATTTCCTTTAACTAAAAACCAGACAACACCACCACCCACCTTCTGCATAACCGATTAGCAAATTTATTTGAACAACAACATGAACACGAAAACCATTTTAAATGGACAGTTTAAAATAAGTCCTCTCTTCACACTGCAGACTTCTGACGAGAGAGCAAACTTACAATTGAGTTTTTTTTATCTCTTCTTATTACCCAGTCACAGTGAATTCAGAATTTTGAGAGCAACAACTGGCTAGCTTAAAGTGAACCTCCGGACTAAAAATCGACTCAGCAGCACTGAAAAGGCTTGGTGTTTCTTTAACAGTTTCCCAGCATCAGAACTTTGTTTCTCTTATACAAGCCTCATTTTTAGCTGCACAGAAGAAAACTGCCCGGGCTTTTTCCCCTGATGCTTTGCAAAGCATGATGGGATTTCTGATGTTGTTGTTCTCGTTCTGCTGTTTTGGTGCAATTTTTTTTTTTTTTCCATTTTGAATTTGACATTTGAAGCCTAGCGCATGCAGCTGGGAGGGGTAATCAGGGCACAGGACAGTTGGAACTGTGTCTCCTGCTCCTTGTCACCTTTCAACCAAAAAGATGGCTGCCCCCATGACAAAGATGGCAGCCCCCATGAATCACAAACATTTGCCTGTTCTTTTAAAACAGGGTGGGTAAGAGATTATATTACCTATCTATTCTAATTAACATAACTAATGTACCTTGATGACAGTATGTTTGTTTAGGCTTAAGTTCCCCTTTAACCACTCTGCATTTAACTCTGAATTTGCTGATAGGATCGGGCTCCCTCAGCCCCGAGTAACCAAGGAGGGGGGTGGGGACTCATTCGGTAGATCTTTACGGAGGGGGAGGAGGCAGTGGTTGTAGTTACACTCCTGTGTTCAGGTATGAAATATTATGTATATAATACAAAAACATAATGGGAAATATCATAGACTCTGATTAATTAATGAACTTAATTAACTTTTCTCCCAAGTTTACACACAGGAAATGTTACCCCACAATAACAATAAAATACATTTTAGATCCCAAACAAGCAAGAAAACAAACAAGCTGTAACAATAAAATACATTTTAGATCCCAAACAAGCAAGAAAACAAACAAGCTGTGGTAGCTCAATGATAGAACAACAGTGACTGTCCAGCTGTTCAAATTTGGTCTGTCCACAATGGAGCAACGACCTTATAATCTTAGGTGCCCCCCCCCCCCCCTCAAGACACTCATATTGCCGTCGGTCATTGCTTCTTTGTGATACGCAAACCCCTTCACCGCGGCAAGGTAATGATCACGAAGGGGAATTGGCAAATGTACATGCCTTAAAAAATTCAGGAATCCACCTGGAGTCCTGGAACCTGTTGGTGGTGGCATAGAAGGCAGTCAAGTGGCCTGTGGGCAGAGGTGCTGTGTAGGGAACGACTTAGTCTTGGGGCAGGCAGTCACACGGCGTGCAGGCAGAGATGCTGTGTGTGGGGACTGACTTAGTCTTCGGGCGGGCAGTAGCCTTCCAGGATCCATGCCTCATTCATTTTGATAAAGGTGAGGTACTGAACACTTTTGTGACTTAGGCGACTTCTCTTCTCAGTGACAATGCCTCCAGCTGCGCTGAAGGTCCTTTCTGACAGGACACTTGAGGCAGGGCAAGACAGAAGTTGGATGGCAAATTGTGACAGCTCTGGCCACAGGTCAAGCCTGCGCACCCAGTAGTCCAAGGGTTCATCGCTGCTCACAGTGTCTACATCCACACTTAAGGCCAGGTAGTTGGCTAGGGTGGATCCGGAAGCGCTAAGGCTGGACTAAAGAATGTCCGCATGTCCGACATCACCATGTGATCGTTGGAGCATCTTGTCCTTGCCTGCGTGGACATGGGAGAAGGATTACTGGCAGTGGTACCTTTATTGCGTTGTGGTGTGACATCACCCTTAAACGCATTGTAAAGCATAGTTGCCAGCTTGTTCTGCAAGTGCTGCATCCTTTCTGCCTTCTGGTGATTTGGAAACATCTCCGCCACTTTGTGCCTATACCGAGGGTCTAGTAGCGTGGCCACCCAGTACCGCTCATTCCCCTTGAGTTTTTTTTATACGGGGGTCCCTCAACAGGCTGGACAGCATGAAAGACCCATCTGCACAAAGTTGGATCCAGACGTACTATCCATCTCCTCTTAGTCTTACTCGGTGACGTCAGGTAAGTCCTCCTCCTCCCCCCAGCCACGAACAATACCACGGGAACGTTGAGCAGCATAAGCCCCTTGCGACGCCTGCTGCGGTTGTTCTTCTGCCGCCGCCTCCTCCTCCAAAGAAACACCTTCCTCATCATCCGAGTCTGACTCCTCTTCCCTACACGACTCTTCCTCCTCCTCCTCCTCCCCCTCTGTGCTGCCGCAGGTGTTGAGGAAACATCTGGTTCTGATGAGAATTGATCCCACAATTCTTCCTCCTGTAACTGTTCCTGTTCACGCTCCTCCACAGCTTGATCCACCACTCTTCGCACGGCACGCTCCAGGAAGTAAGCGTACGGGATCAAGTCGCTGATGGTGCCTTCACTGCAACAGGTTGGTCACCTCCTCAAACGGCCGCATGAGCCTGCATGCATTTCGCATGAGTGTCCAGTTGTTGGGCCAGAACATCCCCATCTCTCCAGAGTGTGTCTTTGTACTGTAGTTGTAGAGGTACTGAGTGACGGCTTTCTCCTGTTCTAGCAGGCGAGAGAACATAAGGAGGGTCGAATTCCAGCGAGTCGGGCTATCGCAAATCAGGTGTCTCACCGGCAACTTGTTTCTCCGCTGAATATCAGCAAAGTGTGCCATGGCTGTGTAAAACCGCCTGAAATGCCCACAAAATTTCCTGGCCTGCTTCAGGACGTCCTCTAAGCCTGGGTACTTTGACACACATCTTTGAATGACTAAATTCAGCACATGTGCCATGCAGGGTACATGTGTCAGCTTTCCCAAATTCAAATGAGATTGCTGCCGTTGTCACACACCACATTGCCTCCAGCTGGTGCGGGGTCAGCCACTGATTCACCTGTTTGTTAAGAGCAGCCAGGAGAGCTGCTCCAGTGTGACTCTCCGCTTTGAGGCAAAACATGTCTAAGATGGTATGACACCGTCAAACCTGGCATGCAGCATAGGCCCTGGAGAGCTGGGTCTGTGTAGCTGGAGAGGAGATCGCAGCACCAGTAGAGTTGAACTGCCACTCAGCCAAGGAGGAAGAGGATGACGACAGCGAAGAGGATGTAGCAGGAGGAGAGGAGGTAGCAGGAGGCCTGCCTGCAAGCCGTGGAGGTGTCACAAGTTGGTCCGATGCACAGCCACGTACTCCCTGCTTGTCAGCGGTCACCAGGTTGACCCAATGGGCTGTGTAAGTAGAGTAAGTAATAGAGGGGTGCTCTGTGAATTCCTCTTTTAAGCGCTTGTGTGAACGAGGCCTCACTTATTAAAATTAGACACTGGCATAGTTTAATCATTTAGGACTGTAATGCTTTTCTGCTTTTCCTTCTATTTCTTATTCATTCTATGTGATTGATGTGGTATCTGCTGTATATATGATAATAGATTTCAGTGCAGATAGTGCTCACAACAAACTCACTCTGCATCTTTCTCTGTGTTTTTATGCCGGTGCTGTATCAGCATTGCCTTTGTATGGGCTCAGACTACTGTCAAAAGAAAAAGAATGTGGAGGTAGGAAACCTTCACGAGGCTCTCTCATGGGAAAAAAGCCAGCAGAACAAACATTTTTCAAGTTTGCAGAATACCACAAGGACCTGTCATTTCAGACACATCAGTGTTATCTTTGCTCATATATGTCAGAAGCTCAGTACACCCGCATTGTGTTTATATAGCAAAGCTTAGCTGGAAGCTTGCCCTACATCCCTACATTTCATTTAGGTCATGGAAATTAGTGCTTTAATTATTTATGGTAATCACACTCATTACAGAATCTAGATCATGGGAATGCTATCAATACATTCATGTATTTTTCTGGTTGGGTTACACAAGAGAAGGAAATATGCATTAAAGAGAAACTGTAGTAAAAAAACAAAAAACATAATAATGAATAAAAATGTGTTTTGTTTGGTTCGGTTTTTTTTGTTTTTTTATTTATACATTTATATACATTTATAAATTATGAAATTAGCATTTGCTCATTGTGAAATGTTTCCTCTCCCTGATTTAATTCATGAGATGTATCACAGGCAGCAACATTTTTAGTACTGGCAGGTGATCTGTACGGAATGTTCGTTTACTAAGAGCCTCAGCAGGAGGGCGGAGCTACATACCAATAAACAGCAATATTTGATATAGGAAGGGTTTCTGATGATGAAACCAGGAATATTACTGTAAAAGTGGGTATCTTGAATCATTTACAGCAGTCTACTTTATGTACCCCCTTGAGAAAGCCAGAAGTACCGGCGAAACATGTCAGGAACGCCTGGCGTGCTGATTGGGGAGTGACCGCACCGTGATCACCCTCACCTTGCCGCCGGCCTCGCTAGTCCTGAATCCCTGTGTAACGATCGGTGAGCACAGAGAGGATCTGATTACCGGTGATCTGCAGTATCACTGGGAATACAGATGTATACCAGATTATACGTGATCTGCAGTATCACCGATAATCTGATATACTAGCTAACCTCTGTTCACCTGAGTAGAGTGTAGTGTTTGGTGTAACAGTAACGTTAAGAGGACTAGGTCTCAGTGCAGCAAGGAGTACTGCACAGATTCCTTCCGCAGACCTGAGCTCTCCAAGACGGGAGGAGTCAGACTGACAGTAGGAAGGATGGTCTGAAAGTGACACTCAGGAGGAGGTGTCACTGACAGGACGGGGAACTGCCTTCAATAGTAAGGTCGGTTCTCGAGGTCGGACAAGCCAGGTAGTACACACACGGACAGATTCAGTACAAGATCAGAAGACAAAGGCGGAGTCTAAATACAGGTGGGGTTCGGCAACGGGGTATCAGATATATCGAGGTACAGAATCAGGAGGCAGAAGCGGAGTCTAGGAACGAGCCGGGGTTCGGCAACAGAGTATCAGAAGTATCGAGGTACAAGATCAGAGTTCAGGGGGATAGTCAAGGCAGGCAAAGGTCATAACAGATAATCACAATCAAACTAGTACTTTAGCTATCAACAGAATCTAGCTAAGTGTAGGATTACAGCTCCAGCTGGTCCCAGCACACTTGCGGATCTGACTACGGATCTGGGTGCTCCCACGTATGTGATCGCAACGCCAGACAAAGAGCAAGTGAACAGCCAGCAGTATATATACACAAGGACCTTTCCAGGACCTCCCTAATTGCTGGACCAATGAGAGTTGTGGAAAATGTCAGCTGACCCTCCTGGTCAGCTGACTCACTTCTGGCTGTTATTTAAACTCAGCCTTTGTGCGCGCGCGCGTCACTCTGAATCTTGGTGGACTATCAGTCCCAGCCACACCAGTACTGTCTTGCAATGTATCTTGTGAACCGCTTGCGGGGGCCGCCTCCAATGCGGATTCCGCCGTTCTCAATGCGGATTCCGCCGTTCCCAATGCGGATTCCGCCGTTCCCAATGCGGATTCCGCCGCTCTGCCTAAGCGGCATGCGGCGGTTTTTCCACGTTGTGACGCCCTGCTGGACGCGGAAACAGCCGCCTCACTATGAGAGACGGCGGCTTTTCCGCGTTTCCTCACACCCTGTCATCGGATCCCTGCGTGCCTAGCCGGGTGAGAGCCATGGTCCAGCATCTTTGCTGAGTGGCAAGCAGCACTTACAAACACGCTGTAATCTACCACACGGTGGTTCAATGGTGGGTGGTCCACCCAAGCCTCCGCTTCTATTGCATGGATATGGGGCACTGAACTGTGGGATTTTTTGATCTTTTGGTCTCATTATTTGACTCTGGATGGAACGTTCTATGATCTATGTTTACTGCTAAACTGACTGGCATGACATTTGAAGATCTATATCTCCTTGCTGAGCCAGGCCTATTATTATTATTTAGTATTTATATAGCACTGGCATCTTCCGCAGCACTGTACATAGTAGATTGTGTTGTTACTAACCGTCCCTCAGAGGAGCTCACAATCTAGTCCCTACTACAGTAATATGTCCTATGTGTATGTATATTGTAGTGTATGTATTGTAGTCCAGGGCCAATTTAGGGGGAAGCCAATTAACTTATCTGAATGTTTTTGGGATGCGGGAGGAAACTGGAGTGCCTGGAGGAAACCCACGCAGATACGGGGAGAACATACAAACTTCTTGCAGATGTTGACCTGGCTGGGATGCGAACCAGGGACCCAGCGCTGCAAGGCGAAAGCGCTAACCGGTATGCCACCATGCTGCCCATATCATTAAATCTCCTTTTTGTGCAATAGAAGGGATCCCGGATCACACTAGGTGATCAGCTTTAGGATTGGCTGTGGTGTGTGAACAGAGGGTGTGGGATGACCGATCCCAGTGGGGGTATCTCTGTTTTTAGATGATTTATGTATTAATTTAATAATAAAGTTTTTGTAATAATTTTTTACACTTTCTTGCATTCGATTTGATTATTGCTGCACACTCGTGCAAACTTTCATATTCCCTTGAATTCTACGTTGTTTGTGTGGTTATGGTTCCTCTTAAAGCAGTTATGATGTCTGAATGTCTCTAAAATATTTTCTGTGTTAGTGTTGCCAGCCTTATATATGTTACTGCTCTGATATGAGAGGCTACCATTTACAAATCCTAATGCCAACATGCGTGCCACGTGGCACCACGCAAACGTAATTTACACTCACTGCATTGCCATAGACTCGCATTATTGCATAATTGTGGTAGGCACGGATCATGCGGTAATGCACAAATGACTTTGCGGCGGGTATGCAGGGATTTAACTACTTCTGTTGCAGCGTGTCGCTTTGCATTAGCTTCAGGAAACATCAGGGGATTTAAAGTACAATCCCGCTTGCAGTTGCATGCCATTGACGGGAGCACAAACGGGAGCGGCGTGGCCACACGCTTGCACATGCCCAGTAGCCACCGACCTTGCCAGGTCACCCACTGCTAAGGAGGGGACACTGGCAGACCGGCTTGGAGCGGAGCTTGCGGCGAGGGACACGTAGCCTTCCAGGGGCTGGAGGAAGCCCCAGGTAAGCAGATCTCATGTTCTTTAAATCCCCTGATGTTTCCATTAAGTTTGAAAGTCTCCACTGGCTTTCAGTGACTTAGTGGCCTCTTGTAGAAAAATTGCTTACCGCAACGCCATAGTGTGAAAGGGCCCTTATGGGTTTGGGTAAGTGTTCCTTTAGGAATATTTGTTTTGGGACAGGGGAGGTTACTTTTATCTGTTAGGATTAGTAGGTTAGGGATAGGGGTCAGAAAGAAGATGTTTTCAGGAAAGTGGTTAACATTAAGGAGGGTAGGTTAAGATAAGGAGTCAGGACTCAGAACACACATGGAGGTTGCAGGACAAGTTAAAGCAGTGATTCATAAAATTCCATCCCCTGCCTGCAACAAGTGAATGTAACAAGGCATCCACAAGCAAATAGAGACAGCAGATTCTGCAGCTTGAAAATAACGGTAGATGGGCTATAGTGGAGGAAAGTATAGTTTAGTTTTGCTTTACTGTATGTGAAATATGTTAAAGTGGTATAAATAAAGGATAATAATTTAGTCCAGTGGTGTAAAAATAGCACCTACGACCCCTGTTATCATGGGGCTATCGTGGCGCAGAACAGCCTACTTTACTTGCTTCCAGTGGCATGACAGGTCCTCAATCCTCTCCTCAGTGTAGCCGCATGCTATACAGCTTTGTGACTCCTTATGCATGTCACATGACATTCAAACGGGAGCTGCACAGATATTGGCCTCAATTCACTAAACGTATCTCCTGTCTTTAATAACTCTTCTAGAGTTGTTACCATGGTGATAAGGCATGTAGTATTCAGGAAACATTTTACCTCGGGCAAACCTAAAGTTAACTCTTCTGTCTTTAAGTTAACTCTTTAATCCTTAAAATAACTCCAGAGTTAAAGACAGGCTGTTCATTAACTGCGTGTGAAAATAACTACAGAGGAGGTAACTTAACTACAGAGGAGGTAAATTAACTACAGAGGAGGTAAATTAACTACAGAAGAGGTAACGTAATGAATGAAGAGATAAGATAACTCTCTTACTGTGTGGAGGTAAGTTTTCTCTTGCCTTATTATCTCCAGCATGATCTTAGTGAATTTAGGCCATTGTTTGCACTGCATAGAGTTGCCTTTGAAGCAGGTATGGGGCTCTGCTACTGCTAGCGGGGGCTTGGTGTAGGGGGAAGCACACACAGGCAACCTAATGCCAGAATGCTGGGGGGGGGGGGGGGGGGGGGGGGGGGGCGGGAAATTTTAGCAATACCTCTGATTTAGTCTTTCTATTCTTTTTCTTTGCTCTCTGTTTGCGGTGCAAGTAACGTGGGCCACGAATAGATCTTTGTGCCCAGGGGGATTTGCCATAAACTGCTGGTAGGTTTGTACAACCCTACAGAAAATGATTATTGTTTATATAAATGAAAACATTTTGCAAAAATGTTTGTGAATGATAGAAGTTTAATGCGCTTTCCTCTGATAATGGCCCTCCCCCTTCCAGCCTTTGGTAGAAGTGACTTATGATAGACACGGGTCTAACATCTTGTACAATACATAAGGGAGGAAGGAATAGGAGGAGGTGGGCTGGGTTGACCTTTATTGGATGTTTTATTACAGACAGAAGAACCTGAGCGAGTTTATGCTATCTTTACAGACTAATAACCCTTTGCAAATAAATTAGACACAAATACATATTTAATAAAGGATAAATAGGCCTCCAAGGAGAAGCAGCAGGCAGGAATTACACTTATTATGAGTGCAGCGCATTTTCTAGGCTCGTATCCAGGCATCAGTGGAGAGCATTGAACAGCACTTCAGCTGTTGCAATTATTGAAATGCGCTCGGAGGTTTAGGGTGGGTGAGAACTTGATATAAATCTTAATTGCTTGTATCTGACAGCACAATAAAATTAACCAAAGCTTCTCTAGACATGCTCCCGTTTTTAATGGGCAATAAAATAACAAATCTGCTATTTTAGGTTTTTTAAATGCGTATTTTTGTATGTCTACAATTTTTTTTGTCACTCCTTTAGACTTTTCACAACCAGTATAAATATTCTTATTGGTTTCAAAACAATATATATATGATAAACCACATTGCTCCACTGGGTCCATCCAGGTCGGCCTAATAACAAGTGAGGTCATCATTCATTAATGCTCCCTGCACCCCCCCCCCCCCCCACACACACACACACACACACACATAGCAAGTGTAGCCACTACTTCCTCCATCCAGATAATAAGTGCTGCAATAATTCCCCCCTCATAACAAATGGGGTCATCTGTCCACGCAGAGTAGCACACAGGAACTTAAATGATCTGCTCCAGCGCCAGATGTGGATGCTGAATAGGTATGTATACTCTGGTTGGTAAACAGGAGGAGCGATCAGAGAGGTATTCAATGCTTGAATATATCTGTGTAAAGTTGATGCAGCTCTACTGTATATTTCAGCTTCTGAAAAAGACAAGAGCAAGAGAGCGCACTCAGAGAACTGGGTGTTATAATTGGGCAGGTGGCCGCTGGAAAAGCCTCACCTTGTGTGGTGCTGGTGGACCTGTATAGAAACAACCAACATGAAAGGCCCAGTGCACACCAAAACCGCTAGCAGATCCGCAATATGCTAGCGGTTTTGGGAGCTGATTTCAGAGCAATTCTAGGTATGTTTAGAGAGGTTTTCTAAACATGCCTAGCGGTTTTGGGTGCGTTTTTGTGTAGCAGATTACGCATATTGTTACAGTAAAAGCTGTTACTGAACAGCTTCTGTAACAAAAACGCCTGGCAAACCGCTCTGAAGTAGCATTTTTCAGAGCGCTTTGCGTTTTTCCTATACGTTACATTGAGGACGAAACGCTTCTGCAAACCGCAAACGTGCAGCAGGAGGCACGTTTGCGGCTAGGCAAAAACCTCAAACCGCTGGTGTGCACCATCCCATTGCAATTCATTAGCCAAGCGTTTTTACAGGCGGATGCGGCCAGCGGATCGCTCCAAAAACCGCTCGGTGTGCACTGGGCCTAAGTGTGTGTTCTACTAAACAGGGACAGGGCTTAATGGTCATGGTCAGATGCTGCCTCCAAAGGCAAAGTAGACAGGTTTGCCGGCTTGCAGTGTACAAACTTGGGGTCATGTGCCATCACTGCACTCTGCAGGAGCACAAGACAGGCAATTCCCTCAGTAATCAAGCAATAGAAACAGGAAGCACAGGTCTCACCGGCAAGGTCTCCACGCAGGCCCAGTGTAGTGTGAAGATAGCAAGCAGACTACAATTTGCTGTCAGCCTGCCCGTGGTTGTCTGACTGACATTTGAGGCATGTGCCCGCTTACTTTCCACTTTAGCCAGATACAGAAACCATAGGTGCCAAAAGACAGGTTTATTATAACAGAAGTTCTATTATATCACAGTTTACTATACCAGGTATTTCTCCCATATACTATTAATTGTGCTTGCCTGGGACCTGGACATTTAGTTTACTATACCTGAATATTTACTATACAGAGTTTACTATATTGAGATTACACGGTATATGAAATATGTATATTTCAGCTTTAAATGTCTGTAGCTAGGCTAGCTACCTATAGCTAGGCTTCAACTAAAGGTGTATACATATGCACAACTACTGTCACCCAGGGGCGTAGCAATGAGGGTTGTGATGATTTACGTTTCCTATTTCAATAAAACATTATTTTAAATGTTATTTCTTACTGTTTGTAAAACATTATTATTCACAAAATAAAGCGATCAGTACGTAACGTAAATTGTAATATAGTTTATCCCTTACTGTTTCTAAAACATTATTCTACACACAATACAGTGATCACTAAGGAGGGTCTTAGGTTTAGGCACCACCAGGGGGGGTCTTAGGTTTAGGCACCATCAGGGGAGTCTTAGGTTCAGGCACCACCAGGGGGGGTCTTAGGTTTAGGCACCACCAGGGGGGTCTTAGGTTTAGGCACCAATACGGGGGTCTTGGGGTTAGGGGTAGGTACAGGGAGGGTTGCTTACTAATTTTTTTTTAAACGTTATTATACATTTCACTTTTTAAACGGAACATTAACGTTTTCACAATTGCCGATTTCATGCACATTATTTAATGATTTATAACTTTATAAAACATTATTTTTAAACGAAATATAGTACATTATATTTTTAAACGTTATCCATGTTTATCGTTTAAAACCCTGCGCCCTTTTTTCCACTGCTGTCACCCACAGAAATTAGGACTCTCTGGTGACAGTTCAGGGCTGTAGGTTAGGAACATCGAAAATTGCGCAAAAGGTGGATCAGCGCAACACCAGGCCATGTTCTATTACGATGGAGGGGAACAGAGGAAGGACAACACTGCGCACAACAGAGCAGGAGGGGTAAGGAGGAGAACAATGGTCTAAGTCTGTGCTTGACCCAGATGATCTGGCTTTACGGATCTCTTGGCAATCCATCGAGGCCACCTAACACGCGCAGGATTTTTGGAAGAGGTGGCCCCGACCTGCCAAGTACCGCCTAGCTTGTGTATAAGGCTTTAGAAGACCTGAAATCTATACATAAGCAGTATTTTGTCAGGCAATGCATATCATCTTTAGGCTCCTTTTACACTTACCCTGCTGTGTCACATTGCACAAAATTGGCGCATAGCGACACAGAAGCAATGATAGTACTGTGGGACTATCAATTTGCTCGCGATGTGATGTGACGGCTTCAACAGTAATGGGACAACACAAGAGATACTCTTGAGATACATGACAGCGCGCTGACAGTGAGGCTCGCTGTACGGTCGTGCCACACTGTGAAGGTGTAATGCCACTTTTTGTAACCGTTGCTGTGTGATTAAAGAACAATTGCAGTGCAACGGAAAGGAAAAGATTTTAAAGAGGCCTTAAAAAGAACCCGAGGTGGGGTTCTGACAATGCTATCCGCATACAGAGGCTGGGTCTGCCTATACAGCCCAGCCTCTGTTGCTAACCCGATTCCCCCTAAGCCCCCCCTGCGCTCTGCTAATCCCCCATAAATCACAGCCGTGCTGTCGACTTTCAGCGTGTCGCAGCAGGCTGTGTTTACCTATATACTGTCAGTCTCGGCGCTCCCCCCGCCTCCTGCATAGCTCCGGTCCCCGCTCGCGTCCCTTCCCTCCCCGCTGATTGGAGGGAAGGGACGCGGGCGGGGACTGGAGCTATGCAGGAGGCGGGGGAACGGCGAGACTGACACTACAGAGGTAAACACAGCCTGCACAGTGCGGCTGTGATTTATGGGGGATAGCAGAGCGCAGGGGGGGCTTAGGGGGATCTGGATAGCAACAGAGGCTGGGCTGTATAGGCAGACCCAGCCTCTGTATGCGGATAGCATTGTCAGAGCCCCACCTCGGGTTCTCTTTAAGGCCTGTACCCACTACGCGATTTTTAGGGCGATTTTTCCCATTTTTAAGATCCCTGACGATTCCCATGCAAAGTACCACGATCGTTTGACTTCCCATCCACGGCCGCCGCGTGCCGTTACGAGTCATTGAATGTTCCCAGGGTTAGGAAGATGGATCAGGGAACCTCTGGATTGACAGGGATAAGTGAGAGTGCAGGCTGGTGTTGTACTTTATTTTCTGGTTGAACTCGATGGACATATGTCTTTTTACTACCCAAATAACTATAGAAACTCATTTTTCGGGAGACGTCGCTGTGAAGCTCCTTGCTCCATTTTCAAGTGAGTATTTATTCTCCTTTAGAGTCACATCACCTGTCCACATGTCATGCAGAGGTGTTGATATAGTGCCAGGCCAGCACCATTCAGTATGGTTACAAACCACTAGCCCATTAACACCTCCCTGGCGTTCAATTTCCCCAGGATCTCTGTGCAAAAAGTGATAAAATACATTTTTAAAACTTTTTTTTTCCTGTAACTTGCCAAAATATGTCAAGCAAGGGTCTAGTATGCAGTGCAGGAAAGTATTGATGTGTATGCACATTTATACTGTTCACAGCATGTTTTGTTTGGACGGGGAATCTGTCCAGACCACTAGGGAGGTTAATCTTATGCATTTTTTACTATCTGCCATTGTCAATTTTTTTTCTTTACTGAAAGTTTCTAAAAAAAAAGTTAATGATGATCCTGCAAATTTACTGTTTTGCTTCTCAGCAGGGCTGTTTGGAACCTGCCTGAAGACAGCGAAATTTCAGCTTCCCACCTAGAAATGTTCTCTTTCCAAATTTTTTCTATATTTTAATAACAGTCACCTGCTGCTGCTGCTGCTGCACATCTAATTTATTTAGTATTCAATGTCAGCTCCAGTTGCGTGGCCTTAAAACTGATTCCCAATTAAATGTTATGTAAACAATCTGCATGCTATGTCATTAGACGGTTATCCCTGCAGTGATCCAACTAAAGCATTTTCCTGTTTCCACAATCTGGTGATGACTCATCACCATTAAACAACAACAAATCATTTACTTGCAATTATTAGTGTACGGTTAGATACTTATATATTTGACAGCTGGTTAAAGTGAACCCGAGGTGGGTTTGAAGAATGTTATCTGCATACAGAGGCTAGATCTGCCTATACAGCCCAGCCTCTGTTGCTATTCCAAACCCCACTAAGGTCCCCCTGCACTCTGCAATCCCTCATAAATCACAGCCGTGTTGTGAGGCTGTGTTTACATCTGTAGTGTCCGTCTCAGCTGCTCCCCCGCCTCCTGCATAGCTCTGGTCCCTGCCCCCGTCCCTTCCCTCCAATCAGCAGGGAGGGAAGGGATGCAGGCGGGGACTGGAGTTCTGCAGGAGGCGCGGAGAGCAGCAGACTGACACTATAGAGACAAACACAGCCAGATCTGACAAGCTGTTTGTCAGCAGCGTGGCTGTGATTTATGAGGGATTGCAGAGTGCAGGGGGACCTTAGGGGGTTTGGGATAGCAACAGAGGCTGGGCTGTATAGGCAGATCCAGCCTCTGTATGCAGATTATATTCTTCAAACCCACCTCGGGTTCTCTTTAATTTTATTTTATATATTTTTTTTTATAAAGAAAAAATGTAAACTATAAGTTTGCATTATTTGTTGTTAACCTATTTGACAAATAATAATTTAGCTGACTGTGAAGTTGTGGTAATTACTTTGCTGAGCATAGTGGGGCATGTTAATCAGAAACAGTACAAGGATAACTAGTGCCCATATCAAAGACAAGGGTTCTGATTGGTCAATTTGAGCTGTTCATTTGTTGCACCAGTTTTGCACCAGAATTCCATATACTGGTCTTAAAACCACTTCAGTGTATGTATAATTATGTGTGTGGTTAGTAGTGTTGGGTGAACAGTGTTCGCCACTGTTCGGGTTCTGCAGAACATCACCCTGTTTGGGTGATGTTCGAGTTCGGCTGAACACCTGATGGTGTTCGGCCAAACTGTTCGGCCATATGGCCGAACTAAGAGCGCATGGCCGAACGTTCCCCGAACGTTCGGCTAGCGCTGTGATTGGCCGAACGGGTCACGTGGTTCGGACCCGAACGCGCTCTGATTGGCCGAACGGGTCACGTGGTTCGGGTAAATAAATACCCGATCCACGTCATTTCTCCGCCATTTGTCTGTGGGTTTAGCTTTGGGTAGGCAGGCAGGGTAGTTCTCTCTCCAGCCAGGCTAGCCAGGGTCCCCCAGTCATTGTGTCGCTGCTGAGAACAGTAGTACACCGCTCACCCACACTATATAGCATTGTGTTTACTGCCACTCTGTGTCTCTGCTGGGAACAGTAGTACACCGCTCACCCACCACTGTATAGCATTGTGCTCTGTGTCGCTGCTGGGAACAGTAGTACACCGCTCAGCCTCCACTGTATAGCATTGTGTTTACTGCCACTCTGTGTCTCTGCTGGGAACAGTAGTACACCACTCACCCACCACTGTATAGCATTGTGCTCTGTGTCGCTGCTGGGAACAGTAGTACACCGCTCACCCACCACTGTATAGCATTGTGCTCTGTGTCCCTGCTGGGAACAGTAGTACACCGCTCAGCCACCACTGTATAGCATTGTGTTTACTGCCACTCTGTGTCTCTGCTGGGAACAGTAGTACACCGCTCACCCACAACTGTATAGCATTGTGCTCTGTGTCGCTGGGAACAGTAGTACACCGCTCAGCCACCACTGTATAGCATTGTGTTTACTGCCACTCTGTGTCTCTGCTGGGAACAGTAGTACACCGCTCACCCACCACTGTATAGCATTGTGCTCTGTGTCGCTGCTGGGAACAGTAGTACACCGCTCAGCCACCACTGTATAGCATTGTGTTTACTGCCACTCTGTGTCTCTGCTGGGAACAGTAGTACACCGCTCACCCACACTATATAGCATTGTGTTTACTGCCACTCTGTGTCTCTGCTGGGAACAGTAGTACACCGCTCACCCACCACTGTATAGCATTGTGCTCTGTGTCGCTGCTGGGAACAGTAGTACACCGCTCACCCACCACTGTATAGCATTGTGCTCTGTGTCGCTGCTGGGAACAGTAGTACACCGCTCAGCCACACTATATAGCATTGTGTTTACTGCCACTCTGTGTCTCTGCTGGGAACAGTAGTACACCGCTCACCCACCACTGTATAGCATTGTGCTCTGTGTCGCTGCTGGGACTAGTAGTACACCGCTCACCCACCACTGTATAGCATTGTGCTCTGTGTCGCTGCTGGGAATAGTAGTACACCGCTCACCCGCCACTGTATACCATTTCTGTACTGCCACTGTACTGCTGCCAGTCAGCGTGTACTTTAAGGAAAAGTGAAATGAAGAAGAAATCCTGTGAAAGAGGGAGGGGCAAGGGAAGAGGTGTTTCCCCTGACGGTTCACGTACAGGCCACAGTGGAGCACCGAAGAAAACCCACTCAATACCGCCCATGTTGTCCAGGAAATCAACCCTCACAAATCCAAAAGAACAGGACCAGATAATTAATTGGATGACCTCTCAAGCGTCCAGCAGTGGGTTAAGCAGCACCAGCACATCACGCACGAGGTCCAAATCCTCAGCCAGTTACAAGGAGCCAGTGGGCACAAAGCTGACACAACCGGCAGCGACACCACGCACACAACTGCCAAATAGCCAGTCCGAAGAATTTCCTCAGGACACAATGGGGTATTCGCAGGAGCTATTCCCAGCCCAACAAACTTCCACCTTTCAAAGGTCAATGGAACAGCCAGAAATTTTGTGCCCGGATTCACAACCATTTACTGTGGGAAATGCACCGCGCACTGAAATGCAAGGCGAGTCCGAGGACCCCTCCTGCCCAGAGCAAGTTGGGCAGGAGGGGTTTCAATTGCAGGAGGTCGGCCGAGAAGATCTGGAAGACGACGTTGGAGTGAGCTGCGCAGAGGTGGTTCTGGGGAGCTCTACTCCACGGCGGCGGCCCACAATCACATATGACGAGTTTGAGGAGATGGAAGAGGAGGAGGGTATGGACAATGTTGACAGAGACCCAGATTTTGTATGTGAAGGAGAACATCGCCGTCGTAGCAGCAGCACAGATGAGTCTGTTGAAGAACCCACTGCTGCACGAGTTCGCCTTGTGCCACAAGGTAGGCGGCGCGAAATTTCAGGCACCACAAGTGTGGAAGTTCAAGTAAGACGCAAAAGAGGCGCAAACAGAAATCGCCAGCAAGGCAGGTGCTCCAAAGTCTGGCCTTTCTTTGAAGACTGCAGTGAGGATGGTACCATGGTGATTTGCAAGGTGTGCAAGACCCGCCTGAGCAGGGGGAAAACTATTAACAACCTCTCCACCACCAGCATGACCCGCCACATGGTATCCAAACATCCCACTCTGTGGGCGCCAGGACAGGGTACCAGCAACACTTCCTCCCTTGGGGTCACCAGACTCACCACCAGACCCTCCTCAGCAGCAGCAGTAGCCCAGCCATTGCGTGGTTCACAACAACATTCACAAACATCAGACGACGCTGACACTGTCACTTTCCGGAATAGTGCTCTTGAGGTCTCAAACACAACAACCAACAGCCCTTCAGTGTGCAGCCCAACGGTTCAGTTGTCTGTCTTGGAGATGTTTGAGCGCAAGAGAAAATTGCCAGCAAATGACCCCCGGGCCGTGGCACTAACAGCCAGCATAGCCAAGCTTCTGGCCTGCAAAATGCTGCCATATCGAGTGGTGGAGACAAACAGCTTCAAGGGCATGATGTCAGTGGCCATCCCACGTTACGTGGTTCCCAGCCGCTACCACTTTGCGCGCTCTGCAGTGCCTGAGTTGCATGAGCACGTGGTCAGCAAAATAACCCGAAGCTTGAAGAATGCCGTTGCCTGCAAGGTTCACCTCACCACTGACACCTGGATGAGTGCGTTCGGCCAGGGTCGATACATCTCCCTTACCGCGCACTGGGTGAACCTTGTGGAGCCTGGCAGCGATTCCTCACCTGCTATGGCGCGGGTGTTGCCCACGCCGCAAACAGCTGCACCGCCGTCCCTCCCACTGGATAACAACAGCAGCACCTACCTCTCTGACTCCTTCTCCTCCAACGCATCTCAAAGCTGTACCTCATCCGGAAACGCTAACCCAGCAGCAGTAGGATCGTGGAAGCAGTGCAGCACAGCTGTTGGCATGCGTCAGCAAACGTTGCTGAAGCTGATCTGCCTTGGGGATAAGCAGCACACAGGGGAGGAAATTTGGAGGGGAATAAAGGAACAGACGGATTTGTGGCTGGCACCGCTGGACCTGAAACCGGGCATGGTTGTGTGTGATAATGGGAGTAATCTCATTCGCGCTTAAAGGTTGGCTAAGCTGACACACATCCCTTGCCTGGCGCACGTGATGAACCTAGTAGTTCAGCGGTTCCTGAGGACATACCCAGGCGTGGCCGATCTTCTGTTGAAGGTGCGACGAGTGGCCAAACATTGTAGAAATTCCAGTACTGCTTCGGGGGCACTCGCCAAGATGCAGGAGCGCTTCAATCTCCCCCACCATCGCTTGCTGTGTGATGTCCCTACGCGCTGGAATTCTACAATGCACATGCTAGCCCGCTTTTGCGAGCAGAAGAGTGCAGTGGTCCAGTACATGACGGCTCAGTACCGAGGCGCATCCGGACAGCTTCCAAGCTTCTGTGCATCCGATTGGGCCAACATGTTGGACCTCTGCCAAGTCCTCCAAAATTTTGAGCAATCCACGTTGCTTGTGAGCAGTGACAACTCTTCAGTAAGCATTACCATACCACTGCTGTGTTTACTGAAGAAGTCAATGTTGAAAATCAAGGAAACAGCTGTCATGATGCAACTGGGGGAATCTGAAGGAGAAAACGATCAGCGTGATGATACCAACATCAGGCCATCTGCTTTAGGAAACGCTGGCCCCAGCAGCTATGACAAAGAAGAGGAGGAGGAACAGCTGGAGTTGGAGCAGGAATTTCATGCCACCACTGACGAGGGCCAGAGCGGTGCACGTTGGACTTCCACAATTCAGCGCGAATAGTCAGCAGAAGCAGACCAGGAGGAAGGTGACGACTATGATGCATCACAACAACTATCACAACGCTCACAAGAGGATGATGAGGATTCTGGCAGGACTCTGGCACACATGGCTCAATTCATGCTAGACTGCATTGAACGCGACCCACGCATTGTGCGCATTCTGGACAACACCAATTACTGGGTTTATACCCTTCTGGATCCACGGTACAAACACAATGTTCCAAAACTGCTTGAAGAAAGAGTCAGACAGGTCAAAATGGAAGAATACCAGCAGGCCCTTGTGGAGACTTTAGAGAGGAGATTGACATCCTCCCCCTCCTCTAGCCAGTTGTACGCCGACAGACTGACTTCCGCAAACCCAGGACGACCAGGAGGGCAGCAAACACAAGCCGCAGCTAATGCCCAAAAGGGAATGGTATCGGCAGTGTCCTTGGAGTGGGAAAATTTTCGGACACCCATGCAGCAGCCCACAGAACAGCAAGCGTGCAGATCAACCTCCAACACCGATCGCCTGGAGAAGATGGTCAAGGACTACATGTCAGATGGCGTAGCTGTGTTGAACAATCCATCTGCACCCTTCAACTATTGGGTATCGAAGCTAGACACCTGGCACGAACTGGCAATGTATGCAATAGAGGTGCTGGCTTGCCCGGCAGCCAGCGTTATGTCGGAACGCTGTTTCAGTGCTGCCGGAGGCATCGTCACAGATCGGCGTATCCGCCTCTCCACAGAAAATGCAGACCGTCTGACTCAAATTAGAATGAATCAATCCTGGATTGGAAACGACTACGCAACACTCCCGGACCCCAACCAAGTAACATGAACAATGAACATCTGTGATGGGTTAGCGTTTCCGGTCCCTGTTTATTGAACCTCTCATCTGTATTACATTTATGACTGCATGCCGACAAAAAGTAAATTGCTATCCGCACGCTTCTTGTCCTCATGCAAGGCCTGGGTTGTTGTGTCTCAAAGCGTGGCCTTCTCCTCCTGCGCCGCCCTCCTCCTGTTCCATCACGTGTGCTGCTGCTGGGTTAGCGTTACCAGGCCCTTTTCCTGGAACCTCTCATCTGTATTACATTTATGACTGCATGCCGGCAAAAGGCATGTTACCTGTGCAAAGAAAACAGACATTTCCCGCATTTAAAAGACAGTTTTCCCTTTGAAACTTTAAAATCGATTTTCTCAAAAACTATAAGCTCTTTTTGCTAATTTTTTTTCCTCTTGTACCCACTCCCAAGGTGCACATACCCTGTAAATTTGGGGTATGTAGCATGTAAGGAGGCTTTAAAAAACACGAAAGTTCGTGTCCCCATTGACTTCCATTATGTTCGGAGTTCGGCTCGAACACCCGAACATCGCGGCCATGTTCGGTCTGTTCGGCCCGAACCCGAACATCTAGATGTTCGCCCAACACTAGTGGTTAGCACCTATGGAGGGTAATTGCTTGATGTACTAGGATTCTAGGCACTTGTGCACACTCAGGCACCTTTCACACTGGGACGTTTTCATTGCGCTGGGTTGCCCTTTTATTTACGACAAGGTAACACTACAGCAGTGAAAACCAATGGGACATTTCATAACTCTTGTGGTGCGATGCTTCGGAAGTTTCTCATTTGACACACTGACAACAGCATGTTACTGTCAACCACCCACGGCGACATGCGGCGATCGAAAGTCATGTAAATCTATGGTGCCACAGATATTATAAACTGTTTGCCGCTCACGTTCGCATTGCGCATGCGCGGAAGTGTATTTTGTCAATACACTTCCATGAACTTTGTATTTCTGCCACAGGAAGGGAGCGCTAGAAAACCTTACTTCTTGCTTGGTTTGCAGCCAAAAGTGAGATTACCGCGCATTGCCGCAAGTAATCTCCGAAGGTTGTTTTTGACATTGCATTGATGTGAAACTGGCCTCAAGTGTCTCCAATATGCTATCCACTGTTAAGTCAGCACCATCCAGTGTATAAAAAGCAGCTCTTAATTGAAAAATCATAAAAAAAGATGCTTCCTGTATTTACAGTGACAGCTCAGCTGTTTTGAGCTACTGCTCTTTTTCAAGCCATGCAGTATAGCGCAGAAGCAGCAGTGCCTTACCTTGCAATTTCCCCAGTATTCCCAGGAGGTGCACTGGAAGTGCCTTGTTATTTTCCTTGAGTCACGCAGCAAGTATAATGCGCAGTACGATTTGTCGGCTCTGATGCGGTGTGATTGTTCCAAATCTCACTACACCGCCCCGCAGCAAGTGTAAAAGGACCCTCAATGAAGAATCACATTCATTGTGTGGGAAAAGGGGTTGAGGTTGTATATTTTGTTTAAATGCTATACAGATTCCCACATGGCTCATGAATATACAGCAGCCTCATAGGAAAGCATTGTTTGTGTTTTTGCATTGTGGAAAAATGCCTACTATTTCAACAAGCATGACCCCTGCCTTACTCTTCTACGCTGTAAAGAAAATGTTTGTTGCTGTCTCTGTCACTTTTGGACAGATCTCCTTGTTTCCTGTCTGGACAGTAAATTATGGAAAAACTCACAGATGGGGAACACATGACAGCAATAAAAATCCAAAACAGCTTCTGACACCTTACCACACTATCCAGTTCTAAAATATTTTTCCCAGAAACTAGTCTTTAATCTACTCCAGTCTTTGGAATCGCAAATTATTTTGACATGCATTTTTTTTTATGAATATACTGTATATATATATATATATATATATATATATATATATATATATATATATATATATATATACATACAGTGGTGTGAAAAACTATTTGCCCCCTTCCTGATTTCTTATTCTTTTGCATGTTTGTCACACTTATGTTTCTGCTCATCAAAAACCGTTAACCATTAGTCAAACATAACATAATTGAACACAAAATGCAGTTTTAAATGATGGTTTTTATTATTTAGTGAGAAAAAAACTCAAAACCTACATGGCCCTGTGTGAAAAAGAAATTGCCCCCTGAACCTAATAACTGGTTGGGCCACCCTTAGCAGCAATAACTGCAATCAAGCATTTGCGATATCTTGCAACAAGTCTTTTACAGCGCTCTGGAGGAATTTTGGCCCACTCATCTTTGCAGAATTGTTGTAATTCAGCTTTATTTGAGGGTTTTCTAGCATGAACTGCCTTTTTAAGGTCATGCCACAACATCTCAATAGGATTCAGGTCAGGGCTTTGACTAGGCCACTCCAAAGTCTTCATTTTGTTCTTCTTCAGCCATTCAGAGGTGGATTTGCTGGTGTGTTTTGGGTCATTGTCCTGCTGCAGCACCCAAGATCGATTCAGCTTGAGTTGACAAACAGATGGCCGGACATTCTCCTTCAGGATTTTTTGGTAGACAGTAGAATTCATGGTTCCATCTATCACAGCAAGCCTTCCAGGTCCTGAAGCAGCAAAACAACCCCAGACCATCACACTACCACCACCATATTTTACTGTTGGTATGATGTTCTTTTGCTGAAATGCTGTGTTACTTCTACGACAGATTTAACAGGACACTCACCTTCCAAAAAGTTCAACTTTTGTCTTGGTGGTCCACAAGGTATTTTCCCACAAGTCTTGGCAATCATTGAGATGTTTTTTTAGCAAAATTGAGACGAGCCTTAATGTTCTTTTTGCTTGAAAATGGTTTGCGCCTTGGATATCTGCCATGCAGGCCGTTTTCGCCCAGTCTCTTTCTTATGGTGGAGTTGTGAACACTGACCTTAATTGCAAACGAGATAAACAGAGGAACACCAAGAGCCCCAATAGTGTAGTATGTATTGACAAAGGGGGTAATGACAAAGAGTAATAGTTGTTATACTCACAAACATGGGTCACCAATAGGCAACCACTGTAAAGGCAGGTGGGGAGATTATCCTGACCCCACTCAGGAATAAGAAGTCGCTCTCTGTAGATAGTAGAAAGGGTCGCAACCCTCCACCAAGGGTGAATACAATATTATATAAGAGAGAACAGAGGCGCCAAAAGGATAAAAGGGTTTTTAAAGGAGCTTAAAAGCCAAAACTTACATAGTTACATAGTTACATAGTTATTTTGGTTGAAAAAAGACATACGTCCATCGAGTTCAACCAGTACAAAGTACAACACCAGCCTGCTCCCTCACATATCCCTGTTGATCCAGAGGAAGGCGAAAAAACCCTTACAAGGCATGGTCCAATTAGCCCCTAAAGGGAAAAATTCCTTCCCGACTCCAGATGGCAATCAGATAAAATCCCTGGATCAACATCATTAGGCATTACCTAGTAATTGTAGCCATGGATGTCTTTCAACGCAAGGAAAGCATCTAAGCCCCCTTTAAATGCAGGTATAGAGTTTGCCATAACGACTTCCTGTGGCAATGCATTCCACATCTTAATCACTCTTACTGTAAAGAACCCTTTCCTAAATAAATGGCTAAAACGTTTTTCCTCCATGCGCAGATCATGTCCTCTAGTCCTTTGAGAAGGCCTAGGGACAAAAAGCTCATCCGCCAAGGTATTATATTGCCCTCTGATGTATTTATACATGTTAATTAGATCCCCTCTAAGGCGTCTTTTCTCTAGACTAAATAAACCCAGTTTATCTAACCTTTCTTGATAAGTGAGACCTTCCATCCCACGCATCAATTTTGTTGCTCGTCTCTGCACCTGCTCTAAAACTGCAATATCTTTTTTGTAATGTGGTGCCCAGAACTGAATTCCATATTCCAGATGTGGCCTTACTAGAGAGTTAAACAGGGGCAATATTATGCTAGCATCTCGAGTTTTTATTTCCCTTTTAATGCATCCCAAAATTTTGTTAGCTTTAGCTGCAGCTGCTTGGCATTGAGTACGATTATTTAACTTGTTGTCAATGAGTACTCCTAAGTCCTTCTCCAAGTTTGATGTCCCCAACTGTATCCCATTTATTTTGTATGGTGCTAGACCATTCGTACGTCCAAAATGCATGACCTTACATTTGTCAACATTGAATTTCATCTGCCATGTATGTGCCCATATAGCCATCCTATCCAGATCCTGTTGCAATATGACACTATCTTCCTGAGAGTTAATGATTCTGCACAATTTTGTATCATCTGCAAAAATAGCAACATTGCTCACTACTGCATCTACTAGGTCATTAATAAATAAATTGAAGAGCACTGGACCCAGAACAGACCCCTGTGGGACCCCACTGCTAACAGTCTCCCATTTTGAGTATGATCCATTGACCACAACTCTTTGTTTTCTGTCCATTAGCCAGTTCCCTATCCATGAACACAGACTCTTCCCCAGTCCTTGCATTCTCAACTTTTGCACCAGACTTTTGTGGGGAACAGTGTCGAAGGCCTTTGCAAAGTCCAAGTATATCACATCTACAGCATTCCCAATATCCATATTAGCATTCACTACCTCATAAAAGCTGAGCATGTTAGTCAAACAGGACCTGTCTTTAGTAAACCCATGTTGATGCTGAGAAATAAGATTATTTTCTACTATGAAGTCATGTATAGTATCTCTTAGTAACCCCTCAAATAGTTTGCATACAACTGATGTTAAACTTACAGGTCTATAATTTCCTGGATCAGATTTTTTGCCCTTCTTAAATAATGGGAAAACGTGGGCTGTACGCCAATCCACTGGGACTCTGCCAGTTGCAAGAGAGTCACAAAAGATAAGATAAAGGGGTTTATCTATAACTGAACTTAATTCCCTTAGGACCCGAGGATGCATGCCATCCGGGCCAGGTGCCTTGTCTATTTTTAATTTATTTAGTCTTGCCTTCACTTCTTCCTGCGTTAAGTATTTAATATTACAGTTAGAAGATTGAGACTCTTCCGCCTCTGTAGTTTGCAACAGTGCTGTTTCTTTTGTGAAGACAGAAGCAAAGAAAGCATTTAATAACTCTGCCTTACCTTGGTCATCCACCATTGAGTTCCCATCCTCATCCTTTAGGAGTCCTATACAGTCAACCTTTCTTTTTTTAGAGTTAATGTACTTGTAAAACTTTTTTGGGTTAGATTTGATATCCTTAGCGATTTGTTTTTCAGCTTCAATCTTTGCCTGCCTAATTTCTTTTTTACAATTTTTATTGCACTCCTTATAATTGCTTAGTGCAGCCTCGGTCCCCTCCTGTTTTAAGACCTTATAGGCATTCTTTTTCCTCTTCATTTTATCTTTAACCTTTCTATTCATCCATAGAGGCCTTTTTTTATTCCTAGACATTTTGTTTCCATATGGGATATACATACTACAGTATTGATTGAGTATAAGTTTAAAAGCTTGCCATTTCCCTTCAGTGTCTTCCCCTTGTAGTACATTATCCCAGTTCACCAAACTTAGTGCCTGCCTAATTTGAGTGAACTTTGCTTTTCTAAAGTTCATAGTTTTAGTGGTCCCGCTGCCCCTTGGCCTATCAGTCACCAGCTCAAACGTTATCATGTTGTGATCACTATTTCCCAAATGTTCTTGAACCTGCACATTTGATACATTATCTGGTCTATTAGAAATGATCAGATCCAGTAACGCATTCCCCCTAGTTGGTTCAGTTACCATTTGAGTCAAGTAATTGTCCTGTAGTGCTGCCAGAAATCTGCTGCTTTTACCAGAATGGGTAGCCTCAATACTCCAGTCAATGTCTGGAAAGTTGAAGTCGCCCATAATTATGACCTCATTTTTACCTGCAGCTTTTTCAATCTGCTGTAGTAATCGCAGTTCTGCAGCTTCATTAATAAGAGGTGGCCTGTAGCATACCCCAATAAGCAATTGGCAACTTTTATTTCCACCATGAATATTTACCCAAACGGACTCCACATCTTCGCAATCTTCCTCCATCTCATCGTTGAGGACAGCTGTAAGAGAATTCTTAACAAAGAGACAAACCCCTCCACCTTTTTTCCCTGTTCTATCCCTCCTAAACACATTGTATCCTTTTAAATTAGCTATCCAGTCATGGCTTTCATCCATCCATGTCTCGGTTATTCCCACAATGTCATAGCCTTTGTCATTCAGAATGAACTCTAGTTCGTCTATTTTATTTGCAAGGCTCCGAGCATTGGTTACCATGCACTTTATATTTTTACCACCGCATTTACCAATTTTGTTTACATGAAATGGGCTACTTGAATTTTTACCAACCTCCTTAATCTTTACACTGTCCCCACCCCCCTCTCCACCCTCCATAATGATAGGTTCCCACTGTCTTTTTACCTCATCTTGTCTATGTATTGAGACTTTATCCTCCCGCCTCCCCCCAGATCCTAGTTTAAAATCTCCTCCAACCGTTTAGCCATCTTCTCCCCCAATGCAGCTGCACCCTCCCCATTAAGGTGCAGCCCATCCCTGCTGTAGAACCTGTAGCCGACTGCAAAGTCTGCCCAGTTCTCCAGGAACCCAAACCCTTCCTTCCTACACCAATTTCTCAGCCACTTATTTAACTCCCTAAGCTCCCTCTGTCTCTCAGATGTAGCACGTGGCACTGGCAGTATTTCAGAAAACACCACCTTGGAGGTCCTTGCTTTAAGTTTATCTCCAAGTACCTGAAAATCATTTTTGAGGACCTTCCATCTCCCACTAACTTTGTCATTGGTGCCAATGTGTACCATGACAGCCGGGTCTTCCCCAGCCCCACCCAGTAATCTGTCAATTCTTTCCGCTACATGCCGAACCCGAGCACCCGGGAGGCAACAGACTGTACGGCATTCGCGGTTTCTTCGACAGATTACCCTATCTGTGCGCCTAATAATTGAATCCCCTACCACCAGTACCTGTCTAGCCTTAGCTGCACTCCTATTCCCTTTCTCGTTACAGCAGTCTGCCCCTTGGTTGCTAAGGAGCACATCCTGCTGCAGCATTGCTACTCCTGAATCATCCTCCCCAATATTACGCAAACAAGCATACTTATTAGTGAGGGACAACTCGGGACTAGCCTCCCTGCCACTTTTTCCCCTACCCCTTCTAACTGTGACCCAACTAGCGGCTGCCTCTGCTTCTTGGTCTGGCTGTACTCCACCCTCCTCATCTTCAACGGTTCCATCCAGTGTCTGGATCGTGAGGAGGCAATTAGAGGAGGCAGTGGTGGACTTACCTCCACCAAGCAGACACAACACGACTGTACATTCAGTCTATTTATTAACGAACTCCAGATAAAACAAAGCAACGCGTTTCACGGGTCAGCGCCCGCTTCCTCAGGCAATAGAAAAAGGAGTTACAGCTGCAAATGACAGAGATCAGAGGGTATATTGTTTCTGCTATAATACATCCTACATTTAAACCTTCAATCATTGGGTGACAAACATGTGCAAAATAATATAGTACACTGACAGTAAAGGTACAGTATTTTGTATTATAGAATTGTTATGTTGGTGGGCTGTGTTGGTGGGAAGGGGGGGGGGGGGGGTAAAGAATTTGGTAGAGATAGAGAGAGAGGGAGGGGAGGGGGGAGAACCACACGGGGGTGGGGGTTGGGAGAAACCTAGGGGGGGGAGACCAAGGGAAGGGTGTGTGTCAGGAGGAGGGAGTAGGGGGGGAAGAGGGGGGAAAAAGAAATGGAAGGGGTTTATCTATTGTGGCCATGGGACGTGCAAGTTACAGAGCAAGTAGCATCAGAGGTGACTGTAGGTCAAAGATAGTAAAAAGAGTGTGAATAGCTGTTCTCTCTTATATAATACTGACCTTAATTGAGGCAAGTGAGGCCTGCAGTTCTTTAGATGTTGTCCTGGGGCCTTTTGTGGCCTTTCGGATGAGTTTTCTCTGCGCTCTTGGGGTAATTTTGGTCGGCCAGCCACTCCTGGGAAGGTTCATCACTGTTCCATGTTTTTGCCATTTGTGGATAATGGCTCTCACTGTGGTTCGCTGGAGTCCCAAAGCTTTAGAAATGGCTTTATAACCTTTACCAGACTGATAGATCTCAGTTACAGTACTTTTGTTCTAATTTATTCCTGAATTTCTTTGGATCTTGGCATGATGTCTAGCTTTTGAGGTGCTTTTGGTCTACTTCTCTGTGTCAGATAGCTCCTATTTAAGTGATTTCTTGATTGAAACAGGTGTAGCAGTAATCAGGCCTGGGGGTGACTACAGAAATTGAACTCAGGTGTGATAAACCACAGTTAAGTTATTTTTTAACAAGGGGGGGCAATCACTTTTTCACACAGGGCCATGTAGATTTTGAGGTTTTTTTCCTCACTAAATAATAAAAACCATCATTTAAAACTGCATTTTGTGTTCAATTATGTTATCTTTGACTAATAGTTAACGGTTTTTGATGAGCAGAAACATTTAAGTGTGACAAACATGCAAAAGAATAAGAAATCAGGAAGGGGGCAAATAGTTTTTCACACCACTGTATATATATATATATATATATATATATATATATATATATATATATATATATATTTACTTTTTTTTTAAACCATATACTCAGTTTCTGTTCCCCAATTTATTTAGTTTATCATATATAGTAGAGTCCCGGTTGTCCGCAACTCAATGAGGCAGCAACCTCAACCAACCAGCACAAATCACTGGCAGTACTCACAGTGGTGAAGGCCAGCTTCTTAGGCTGTTTGTGGGCTCTGCAGTGCTTAAAGACTTTGTTCCATGACTCCCCCAGGGTGAATATACTTTCAATTACTGTATTTTAACATTTAATACAGAGTTCATGGTATGTATATAGAGTGGGGTATTACTACTACTATATTAGATAGGCCTATTTTTATCATTGAGTCTCAAGCAACCAGAAAGCACTCTAATCCGGCATCAGCCAATCCCCGTCAGTGTCGGAATATCAACACGCTACTGTACTCAGTTTCTGTTCCCCGATTTGTTCATAGTTTCCTGTGCATAAAAGCTCCAAGTGAACTGGAGGCAATGTATCTGAGTGGATATGCTGTGCCCCACTGCAGTGTCCACTGAGAAGTCCACACTCACCACCATTGGGCATCCAATTACCAGTGCCGCCATTCAGGTCCTCCACTGCTGGCATTAGGGGCGTGATCAAAATGGATGCTTGCTAGCAGAGCTTTCTGTCTCAGCTCATCCAAAGTGGCTGTGAGCTAGCCACCCACAGGAACATCCACTCAATGTAACAATGAATAAGCTTCCAATAAAGACCGACGCTACGCAAAAGCGGAAAAAAATGACTTAAAACTGAAGAAACTCACAGAGTTATAACGTAAACGAGAACAGAGGCGCCAAAAGAGTAAAAACAGTAATTAAAAGGATTTAAAAATGCTTAGGAGGCAGTGGTGGACTTACCTCCTGAAAGCAGACACAACAAGCTGTGTATTCAGAACAAAAATAAATTTATTGGTACAATCGGGGGGGGGGGTAGTCGCAACGCGTTTCGCAGGTATAACCCGCTTCCTCAGGCAATGGTAAAAGGAGTACACGACTGGGGACAAGAGGCATAATTGGTGTATGATCTCAGACATTATGCATAAGTGAGTCAACAGTATTATAAGACAGTTATAAACGTATATGCACATAACAGTAAATGTCACGTTCAAATATATTCAATGCCATTTATTATTGCTGCTGTGGGGAGGTGGAGCGGAAAGGCATTTTACAACCTAGTGAAAAGGCGGGGAAAGCATAGGGAGAGAATGGGGGAGAAAAATGATTTTTATATATATATACTGTATATAGATATATATATATATATATATGTGTGTGTAGGTGGATGGAAGAGTCCATAATTTAGAGGGGCGTGTGAATCAGGGAGGGGGGAAATAGTGATGATATTCAGTAGGGTATGAAATGAGGTATGGTATGTGGGCAGTAAGGCAACAATCGTGTACTCCTTTTACCATTGCCTGAGGAAGCGGGTTATACCTGCGAAACGCAATGCGACTACCCCCCGGAGTGTACCAATAAATTTATTTTTGTTCTGAATACACAGCTTGTTGTGTCTGCTTGCAGGAGGTAAGTCCACCACTGCCTCCTAAGCATTTTTAAAACCTTTTAATTACTGTTTTTACTCTTTTGGCGCCTCTGTTCTCGTTTACGTTATACCTAATATCCACCCTTGGTGGAGGGGGATACCCCATCTTCTTACTATCCACAGAGAGCGACTTCTTAATCCTGAGTGAGGACAGGATAATCTCCTCACCTGCCTATACAGTGGTTGCCTGGAGGTAACCCTGGTTTGTGAATATATCGTTATACTCTTCTTTACATAACCCATTGTCATAACCTACTACACTATATTTGGCTCTCGGTTCTTCTCTTTACATATAAACTCACAGAGTTCTTCCCCGTGAAAACCCAGCAGTCAGACAGAGGCAAAGATGGCACGGTTCTGACACGGCTATGCAGCAACAAACTCCTCTCCGCACTGTTCTGAGGGGGAAATGAGCAGACCAGCGTTAAGAGTGCTGAATGTTTTGAGTGCAGCAGGGCTCTGTCAGAGGTCTCCTCTCTTTCTAGGTTTGGAGGCAGAGAACTATAATAAATGAATCAGAACTTGTGGTCTCACGTGTAATCATACATATAAATGCTTTTATTATATCAAAAGGTGGGAGAAGTTAAAATTGGGAATAGTTAAAAACTAAGGAAGGAATGTTGCGGAGTCAAATAACAGCAATATACATGGCCGGCCAATCAATAAATACAAATCACTCACTCCATGCACACCAAAAATCCCCCCATGCAACCTATTGAAGCTCAGCGCTGGGATAAACTTCACAAGATAATTGTGATTCAGAGTCCAGTGATCACTGATACATCTTCAATATTAGTAGATCCTAAGCGGTTAAGCATCATCCAAACGATAGTTCATATAGCAGAAAGCAGCCTTTTGCAAGTTTAAGCATTAGCATATAGCAAGCATGGCAAAGTAAACTGCATAGATCTCACCAATCCAGCTTAGGACTTCCGCAGCGCTGCTTGCAGGTACTGTGGGTTGAGGGGATGTGTAGGTTGTGGTCTTTGGGGGCCCCCCTCTCTCTCTTTCTAAGCCAGGTCACCGTATCAGGAAGGCTGTCAGCGGGATACAGCGTGGGATCGTAGCTGGCTGGCGTCCCAGCCCAGCTCCAAGAGCAGTCTCCACGGTCCTCCAATGAGAGCGCCCGCTCTCTTGCCTGCAAGGGCTCCTGGGTAGGGTAGTTCCCCGTGAGGAGTGATGTGAACGGCCAGATGTTGCGTTTGGCTCCGCCCACCGACGCGTTTCACGCCGTGGGCGTTTCTTCAGGGTGTAGTTTCCTCCCCCCTGTGCATTTACTTTTAATTCATAAGGACCTCCTCCTCTATAATCTCAGCCCTTCTGCTATTGGTTAATGTTCGCTGAGGCCACCACAATAGTAGCGCCCAGCATAGACAGATATAGCTTTTTAGTTGGCCAAAGAGGAGAGACAGGCTCTTGGTAATAGTAAGGACAAGGGATATTGCAGTACTAATCAAGCACTTGGAATAATCAATTTCAGTGTCATTTCCAACTCACAAGAGATGTAGTTTTCACTCCAACAATCAATCTCCAGTATCATTGATATTCGTATTATATTTAATAAAGTACAAGTCTCCTACTCTTATTGCAGAGACGTCAATGTTCCTTATTAATATTTTCAAAAACTCTTGAGATCCTCCACTTAAGGCTCATGGAGGGCATCTTTGCAGTGGGATTCTGACTGTTTCCTGGCTGCACAATTATCACATATCACTCATTTAAAGGGACATCACATAAAAAGATATATTTTCGACTCTAGAGCAAAAAAGGAAGGCAGTCCAGCGATCAATTCATAAGTTCTCAAACCACATGAATCCATCTCATGCACTCTATCATACATATGCATTTAAGCGCAAAAATGCTCTCAGATCCAATTCTCTATTGAGGCCATGTGGATACAGGGTATTCAACCTATATATCCACATGGCCTCCTTACAATAGAGAACGTCATCATAATCCCCCCTCCTGCCTGAAATGTTCAACTTGTATATGCCCTTAACTTTAGTCCCAGTTAGGTCACTGTTGTGAAATTCAGCATAATGTGCAGCCAAAAAGCTTTTTTCCTCATTGTTATCTTCAATCAAGCGTAAATGTTCAAGAACTCTGTCTTTCAGCATTCTTTTAGTTTTCCCTATGTACTTTAGTCCACAAGGACATTCAATCATATATATGACTTTCTCAGTTAGGCAATTTATGTGCGATCTAATTTCATACACATTTTGGCCAGAACTGTCATAAAAGTTTTTATTGTCTCTACGGTCTATGAATGGACATAGCTTACACCTAGAGCATCTATAGGTCCCATTAGGTATATGTTTGTCCAGCCAGGTTGTTGTGTCTCTCCTATATTCACTTTTTACCAATCTGTCGTGAAGATTAGGTGCACGCTTGGCTGACATGAGGGGTCTAGGCCCAACTATGTTTAAGATGTCTGGAGAAGCAGTCAGGATGTTCCAGTTTTTTGTCAAAACATCACGTAGGGGCTCCCAGTGGGACCCAAAAGTGCTGATTAAGCGCAAATAATTGTCATCTCCCCTTTTTGTAGTCTCATGACCACATAGCAGATCAGTTCTATCCACATCCCATGCCCTGCGCAGAGCCCTGCGCAGGGTGCGATGTGGATATCCTCTCCGTCTGAAGCGATCATACATTGATCTAGCTTCCTTACGGAAAGTTTCGTCATTAGAACAATTACGTCGTAAACGGATAAATTGTCCGTATGGTACTCCCCTAATCAAAGGGGGGAGGATGATGGCTGGACGCATGAAGCAGGCTATTGCCTGCTGTCGGTTTACGGAAGGTAGAGGTGGATAGTCTATCCCCCTCAATTCTCAAATGTAAATCCAGAAAACTTAATATTTGTTTACTCACTGTATACGTTAATTTAATATTTTTATCATTTTGATTCATTCTCAACATGAACTTCTCGAGTTCTTCCTCATTGCCAGTCCAGACCAGGAGCACTTCATCAATATAACGAAGCCAAAGGGCGGCGTGTGCCCGAAATCCGGGATCGCCATATACATCCTTATGTTCCCAGTATCCTAAATGGAGGCACGCATATGCTGGTGCACACACCGCCCCCATTGACGTGCCCCTGGTCTGTCTGTAAAAAGCTCCATCAAAGGAAAAGCAATTAAAATGCAGGATTAAATCAACCGCATCAAAAATAAATTGGTTGAAATCGGCAAATTCTGGGTAGTGACCTTGTAGAAAAAATTGTACTGCCCGGAGTCCCCCCTCATGTGGAATCGACGTATATAATGATTCCACATCGACTCCGACAAGGAGGGACCCCGGGGGGATCACCAGGTGCCTAAGTACACCCAATAGGTTCTTAGTGTCCAATATAAAAGATGGCAATTGACTTACCAATGGTTTTAAACGCTCATCTACATATTTGCCCAAGCGCTGTGTTGGACCTCCTATCCCTGCTACAATCGGGCGCCCCGGAGGTCTGGATAGGCTCTTGTGGACTTTTGGTATTGTATAAAAAGTAGGAATATTGAAGGTATCCACCTTCATATAGTTACATTCTTCCTCTGTGATGACACCTTTATACCATGCGTCATCTACCAGGGAATTGACTTTATGGACTACCAAGGAGAAGGGATTATCTGATAACTTCTGATAAGTATCTTGATCGCTCAGCAATCGTTTACATTCGGTAACGTAGTCCTCCTCATTGAGAAGGACCACGTTGCCTCCCTTATCTCCTGGTTTTATAATCAAACCCTTCGCTTCTTGAAGCTCCCTAAGGGCTTTCTGTTCATCCTTTGTTAAGTTAAATTTCTCAGGCCTCCTAGACCAGTCCAGGTCTCCTCTCTTTCTAGGTTTGGAGGCAGAGAACTCCTTTCACAGAGTGAATTGGGGTTGTCTTCAGAAATGTTTATTAACCTCCTGGGCGATACAATAATATCGCCAGGGGGCAGCACAGCACTTCTTTTTAAAAAAAAATTTTGTAATCATGTAGCTAGCCTAGCGCTAGCTACATGATAGCCGCTGTGCAGCGGCATCCCCCCACCCCCTCTGATCGCCTCCGGCGATCAAAGCAAACAGGAAATCCCGTTCAGAACGGGATTTCCTGTTTGGCTTCCCCCGTCAACGACGTCGTGACGTCAGAGGGAGTCCCGATCCACCCCTCAGCGCTGCCTGGCACTGATTGGCCAGGCTGCGCACGGGGTCTGGGGGGGGGGCGGAGCGGCACGGCGGGTAGCGGCGAATCAGCGTGGAGCGACGGCGATTGGTATATACACGCAGCTAGCAAAGTGCTAGCTGCGTGCAACAAAAAAAAAATTATGCAAATCGGCCCACCAGGGCCTGAGAAATCCTCTGCGGCGGCTTACCCCGAGCTCAGCTCGGGATTATCGCCCAGAGGGTTAAGTTTGGGATCATGGGAGAGTTCCAACAAGCAGTGATGGTTCTCTACTCCACCCCATCAGCTGTAGTGAATTTTGCAGGCTTCTACTTCTTCTACTCAGATAAGTTCTCCATTATGAATGGTAACTCTCAGAATATCGGAACAGTGCTTCATATCTTATGAAGCTTGGTATTAATCAATTTAGATTAATACCAAGTATAGCCCTCTTACATCTGGATTACGACAGAATACCTATAAGCAATATGTTGCAAGTTACACACTTCCTATGTGCAGCAAGGTCCGTGCACTTATCTTGCTGGAGCACAGAGAACCCGCCCACAACGCTACAAATTAAACTCTTAACAGATCAAAACCTTCAGCTAGACAAGCATAACAAGTGTAGCCACAAAAGCAGATTTCCCATTATCGGGAGTTCTGGCAACCGGAAGTCTTAACTAAGCCTGATGGATAATGGAGCCTATAGTTTTGAGGGGTTTTGGAGGCATTTCAAATACTTACCGAGTCTCCAGCGACATCTGGCAGCCTTCCTTTACTTCCTTAACAGCTGGCATGTCACCTGACCCATGAAGCTGTTAGGCGCGCACTAGAAGGTACAGGGAGGCTGCCAGATGTCACTGGAGGCTCCGTAACTATTTTTAAGGGGAAGGTCTGTGCTTTTTTAGCTGGTTGCTTAAGCAACCAGCAAGCACATGTATCCAGCATCAGGTGATCCCCACCGGTGTTGGATATTGGGAACTGTGCTGTAGTAGCACAGCTCTGGCCCCCCTGGTTGCTCCCCTGTAGTTACACCCCAGGTCCTACTGCTTTCAGAGGCGTAGTTATGGGTGGGCAAAGGGGGGCATGTGTCCCCAGGCACAGCACTGTGAGGACACTCAGCACAGCCGTTGCACCCCCACATGCATGAGGGATGGCTCTCTAGATGCCCGAAGTGCCCCTGCTTCTCTTCTTCCCTCTGCAGAGGAGTTCAGAAACGTCAACAGCAGCAGAAACCGGGGAGCACATGTAGCTACATAATCAGCACACATAGCTATCTAAAGGGGGGCACATCTGGCTATATAAATGGGGCACATCTGGCTATATAAATAGGGAAGGGGGCACCTCTGTCTATCTATGGGAGGAAGGGGGCACATGTAGTTATTTGAACAGCATTTGTACATCTGTCTCCACCTGTGACCACACCCACATTCTGAAGCGTGTCACATTCTGAAGCAGGGCCTCAAAAACGTTGTCCCCGGGTGCTGAAAACCCAAGCTACTCCTCTGACTGCTTTACTTTTTCTACTTAGGTAATGTAATGCTTTAAACGCTCTGAATTGATATTGTCTGCTCTTTTTTTGCCCCCGATCGACTATTCTTCTGTTGATGTGTAATAATTACTGATATCTCAATTTATATTGATGTCTGTTATATACTTGTGAAAATTTCTCAAAATGACAAGTTACAAAAAAAGTAAAGAAACACCAGATCATGTCATTGCCTCACATGCTGGTTATTCTTCTCTGAAGAGACATTTGTATATTTAACCACAATTGATTTAACATATTTTTGCACTTTCACCTAGATCATGATCAACCTGTCAAGCAAATATTCCGCTTTATCACTCATTAATAGGGCTGATGGAATTACCACACATTTTACTCCAGTTAATCCCAGTCATCTGGTTAAATTCAAATAACAGAAACACATAGAAGGAAAGAGTCCCAATCCTTTCCTGACGTTGCTGCCTTATAAGCCAGATAGTTTATCACTGTGCAGTGAGCACTTCGCACTCCGGAATATACACATTCCTGCGCTGAAAGATGCTCTGTTGGCTTTCATCTGCCATTGCTGACTCATTTAGTCTCTGGGATTCTCTTTTACTGCAAAACACAAATACAGTTTAGAAAAGCGACATTAGACTATGGCACCAGCAAATCTGGAGCAATGATTTGTTCTCGGTTTTAGAGCTGTGCTATTTTGGCAAAAATTAAAATCCTGCTCAACATTATTAATCGTTATGAATTTATATAATGCTGAGGTTTTTTGTTTTTTTTGCAGTATTTAAAGGGAACCAGAGACGAAGCACCCTCATGTATTTTACCATATATATCAGTGGGAACATTAGAGAAAACACCTACCTTGCGCTATATAAAACCTTGTGCTAATTGAGCAACAGATGCTATTCTTTTGGTGATCATACTGCTAAAATTGCCCTGTGTTACGTGCGCATTACGTGGCTTTTGGTGAATTAACCTCAAAGAGTGATAACCACTTCATGCTACTTATCTCTGTATTTATGCCATGATAACAAGCAAATGAAGCGCTTGTTAAAGGTGCTCACACACCTGTCGTTCTGCCACCAGATTGACCATCAGATAGATCCCTCTCTGATCGAACCCTTCCCCCCTCGGCCTGTGCTGAGTGTTGAAGGCTCACCTGTCACACAGGCCCGAATCCTCAACTCTTTCAATGCTCTGTGTCTTTTTGAACTCTCACCACAAGCGCCTGTACCATGTGACACCGGAATATGTAGTAATGTTAGTACATATGCTGGAGTCACGTGGTACAGGTGCTTAGGATAAGAATGCAAAAAGACGCTGGAGGGGGCCAAGATTTGTGTCACCATCACAGGTGAGCATGCATCACTCTCCACGAGCCCGTGGGAGACAGACACTTGTGGGGACACTGGCCTGGGGTCCATTGGGTCCATCGATTGTCGGAAAATTGAACACCTTTTACCACCATGCACCTAATAAATCAAATTGCTCAAAGCAGTGCAACACTATGGGCCATCGCTCCCAATCAATATCTCCTGTCTGGTACGATAAACCAATGCTATCGGATAAAAATTGATCTAATAATTGATACAATTGGTGTATTGGGGCACTGATTTCTAGCAGATTCAAACAAGTGATCAAATCTGTCAGAAATCGACAGGAAAAATCGATAAGTGTATGGGCCCCTTTAGGCTGGCTATGAAGCAGTTAACAGTGTCACTTAGTATATGTATACATTTTCATTTTAGTAAACAATTGAGCTTATGTTACATAATGGATAGGAATATTTGGTGGTTGTGCATAAAAAGGACTATTGTTCATGTGTTTTGAAGTATTTCCCCCGGGTATGTTGTGTATACCAGGCAATACTGGCAACTAATTACGTATAACTGTAACTCTATAACACTAATAAATTGCGTAGCATTTGTCTAACAGCACAGCCCGTGCACTGTGACAAATTCTAAAATGAATGATCATAATTGTGACATGATTACTGGCCTAATATAAGTGGCATGGCACACAAGCATAAAGAACAGCTAATAATCAGATGCAATAAAATACTATAAAACATCGCGACTACTGATGCAGCCTTTATGGAAAGTATATATCACTGGCAGTGAACTTCTTTTCATTAAAGCAAAGGCATTTGGGTAAATGTAAATGATGGTGCATATGAAATGCAGTTAACTATAATTTCTTCTTCATAGGCGTGCTTTGAAAATATGGTTTAATTAAAACCACATAAAACAAAATATCTAATTTTTATGAACCAGTTTACATAAAAGAGTCTTTAAAATCCAACTCCACTGAATACTGGCATTTAAGTTTTAAGGAACACCACTGGTAAGTGGACCGATAGGGTGGCAGATTTAACAATGCTTTTGCTGGGGTTACCATTAGTGCTTCTATAGCAGGCATGGGCAAACTTGGCCCTCCAGCTGTTATGGAACTACAAGTCCCACAATGCATTGCAGGAGTCAGACAGCCACAGTCATGACTCATAAAGGCAAATGCACTGTGGGACTTGTAGTTCTGTAACAGCTGGAGGGCCAAGTTTGGCCATGCCTGTTCTATAGTATGTAGAGAGCAAAAAAACATTTTTGTGTGGCCCACTGGTCCTTTAACTGACTAATAGGAATCCTCTTTAGGGAGAATTCTTATTGGTCCAATCAGTGGACCGATGGGGAAAGGATTAATGGGTGAAATCATTTTTTTTATTAGAACAGCATTCAAAGGGTTAAACACAGGACTTCGAAGCTCCCTGCCATGAAAGCTGGATGCATCCAAACTGGAGATAATGTTATCTTATGTTTACTTAATTGTATCAAGTGAGGAATGTAAATACTTTTCTGACACTGCAGACTCTCCTGAACACAGTCAGACAATCAGAAAGCATTTCTGCTTGCATTAGAAGATGAATAAAGCAGTTATTAGAGAATGCAAAGTCAGCTCTCATAGTAAAAAAAATTGTACTTTGGAAACTTGTAATTTCTAAATGAATAATAATACTTATGCACAAAAGCAAATATGATAGCCGTATGGCATATAAAAAGTAGGAAAACATGTTTTTATTGAATATTATGTCAGAGTTTTATACCGCTTTAAGAGTCTCTACAATAGCAGGTGTAATAGGAAAGTCAACAAGATTGTTACTGATCTCTGTGACCAGTGGCGTTCCTACCATAGGGCGGCAAGGGGCGCCCCGCTGCGGGTGTCGGGCGCCCCAGGGGGTGTCATCAAGGCCTCCCACAGAGGCCTGTGCAGGACAGGAGGGGGAAGCAGCACAAAAAGGAGGGGTGGCGGGGAAAGCAGCGGGGAGGGGAGACAGACCCCCCACCTCCCTCACCTGAGTCCCCTCCTTCTGGCGCTTCCCCCCTCCTAATTAGTAGCAGCGGGCAGGAGCGGGCCGAGAGGACTTACTCACCTCCTTCCTGCGTTCCAGGTGATGGCGCACAGCGTCAACATCACGTGACACTGGTCTCCGCCTTCTCCACCGCTCACTGTGCTTCCTGATTGGCGGAAGCACAGTGAGCGACAGAGAAGTCGGAGACCAGTGTCACGTGAGGATGACGCTCTGCGCCATCGCCAGGAGCAGGTGAGTAAGTCCTCTCCGCCCGCTGCTGCCCGCTGCTACTAATTAGGAGGGGGGAAGCACCAGAAGGAGGGGACCCAGGTGAGGGAGGTGGGGTCTGGCCCCCCTCCCCGCCACCCCTCCTTCCAAGCTTCCCCCATACCGGAGGCAACTATATTACCTACACTGGGGGCAACTATAGCTTCACTGGGGCAACTATATTACCTATTCTGGGGGAAACTATACTAGCTATTCTGGGGGAAACTATAGTAGCTATACTGGGGGCAACTATAGCTTCACTGGGGCAACTATATTACCTACACTGGGGGCAACTATATTACCTACACTGGGGGCAACTATAGCTTCACTGGGGCAACTATATTACCTATTCTAGGTGAAACTATACTAGCTATTCTGGGGGCAACTATAGTAGCTATACTGGGGGCAACTATAGCTTCACTGGGGCAACTATATTACCTACACTGGGGGCAACTATATTACCTACACTGGGGGTAACTATACTGGGGGCAACTATACTAGCTTTACTGGGGCAACTATACTAGCTACGCTGGGGGCAACTATATTACCTACACTGGGGGCAAATATATTACCTACACTGGGGGCAACTATATTACCTATTCTGGGGGCAACTATACTAGCTATACTGGGGGCAACTATACTAGCTTCATTGGGGCAACTATATTACCTACACTGGGGGCAACTATATTACCTGTTCTGGGGGCAACTATACTAGCTATACTGGGGCAACTATACTAGCTACGCTGGGGGCAACTATATTACCTACACTCGGGGCAACTATATTACCTATACCTACACTGGGGGCAACTATACTAGCTATTCGTGGGGCAACTATACTAGCTATTCAGGGGGCAACTATACTAGCTATACTGGGGGCAACTGTACTAGCTATATACTAGCTATTCTGGGGGCAACTATACTAGCTACATTGAGGGCAACTATATTAGCTATATTGGGGGCAACAATACTAGCAATACTGGGGCAGTCACAGCGCCAGGGGGGTGCTTTGGCTGTTGAAGCACCCCCTAAATTTCTCCAAGCACCCCTAAAGCATCCCTAATAAACGCTGTGTCAGTTCACTGACAACAGCAGCGCGCAGCTCCGACAGTGGCAGAGCAGGGCTACAGTAATATGGCGTCCGAAGCCCTGCTCTGGAGACTGAGTCTGCAGTGCAGGGCTTCGGGCGCCATTTTCCCGTAGCCCTGCTCTCAGTGTGGGAGTTTCAGTTGCTGGCCGGCTGCAGAGGATCGTGGGAGCTGTGTGCCGGACGGAGGCCAAGACAGGAGGTCTGCTGCTTCAGGTGAGTAAATGTTTTTTTAATTTATATTAGCAGGTGTATCGACTATTCAGGCCAGGTCTGCTACATTATTGAAGTGTTTTCTGGCCAGGTCGGCCACCTGACTGCATGTATTTTCTGGTCAAATCTTCCACATGATTGTATGTATTTTCTGGTCAGGTCTGCCACATGATTGCACGTATTTTCTGGTCAAATCTTACATATGATTGCATGTATTTTCTGGTCAAATCTTCCACATGATTGCATGTATTTTCTGGTCAAATCTTCCACATGATTGCATGTATTTTCTGGTCAAATCTTCCACATGATTGCATGTATTTTCAGATCAAATCTGCTGACATGATTGCATGTATTTTCTGGCCAGGTCTGCTACATGATTGAAGTGTTTTCTGGCCAAGTCTGCCACATGATTGCATGTATTTTCTGGTCAAATCTTCCACATGATTGCATGTATTTTCTGGTCAAATCTGCCAACATGATTGCATGTATTTTCTGGTCAAATCTGCCAACATGATTGCATGTATTTTCTGGTCAAATCTGCCGACATAATTGCATGTATTTTCTGGGCAAATCTGCCGGCATGATTGCACGTATTTTTTTGTCAAATCTGTCACATGATTGAACGTGTTTTTTGGTCAAATCTGTCACATGATTGAACGTGTTTTTTGGTCAAATCTTTCACATGATTGAACGTATTTTCTAGTCAAATCTGCCGACATGATTGAATGTGTTTTTTGGTAAAATCTGCCGACATGATTGAACGTAATTTCTGGGCAAATCTGCTCACATTACGTGTATTTTCTTGAGAAAACCTGCACAATTATGTGAATTTTCTGGGGAAAGGCTCACCAAAACTTGGGCCCACTGTCCCAAGGTGAGAATAATATTGAGGCTGCCATATTTAACTCCTTTTAAGCAATACCAGTTGCCTGGCTGCCGTGATGGTCCTCTGCCTCTAATTCTTTCAACCATAGACACTGAACAAGCATGCAGCAGGTCAGGGGTTTCTGACAATATTGTCAGAACTGACGAGCTTAGCTGCATGCTTGTTTCTGGTGTAATTCAGTTCTACTGCAGCTAAATAGATCAGCAGGGCTGGGTATTGTTTAAAAGGAAATAAATATGGCAGCCTCCATATCACTCTCATCCTGGGTTCATTTTAAACTAGTTAGCTCTGCCCTCATCCGATCATGGCCACGCCCATTTTTCGCCACGGCGCGCTTGGTGCGCCACAGGTTATAACCACACCCATTTTTGTTAGCTACTTATACTGAGGCCAACTTTAGGCGGGGGGGCTACACCTGGCATTACCCACCGTGTCGCGTTTAGCATGCCACAGTCGCTTTTTTTTTATGGCGGGCGGGGGGGGGGGGGGGGGTCTTTTAATACCCAGCACCGGGTGTCAAATGCCCTAGGTACGCCACTGACTGTGACAGCTCACGTCATTCCCTATTTCCTTTCCTCAAGAGTCTTTCCTCAAGATACAGGACTGTCAAAACAAAAACATCCAGGCACACATAAATGGTAGCCATGCTTAATGATGAAGTACACAATGCCCTCTAACGCTAACAGTAATTGCTGAAATACAGGTCGGCGAGTTTTACATGGGGCCCCAACCACTGTTTTGACATGGAGCCCCAAAACCTACCAAGGGCAACTGCATTGTCAGTGAGGTGTAATCAGAGTAAGAAAACAGTTTGTTAAGGATTACAGCTATTCATTTTACACATAGAAGTTTTTATTATTAGCATAGCACCCATGAAAAGCTAATAAGATGAAGGATGACCCCTAGTGGGTGCCTCTGGTTCAGGGGCCCCAGTGCAGGTGCAACCTCTGCATCCCCTATTGCTATGTCACTGCAGGGAGGTACAAAACACAGAGATATACTGTATAACGAACTCTGTTGTTATATTAGAAGTGTTAATTGAGCATATTCCTTCCAAGTGTAAACTTATTTGGCCAATAAAAAGACATCTTGATTCTGAAAAATAATTATTTAAATTCTGAACTGTCTTATGTGTTTACTCAGTTTCCCTTTATTTTAAATTAATTTACCGTATATTGAATTTTTTTATTTTATAATGCAGAATGAACCTAACTCCATACAAACAGGCCGTAGAGATAGGATAAGAAAATACAATTGTCACAAGATAGGGACAGTAACAGTTTTATCAGCAGTTTTAGGTGTTAACATCTCTGTAAATGAGCCAGTAACTCTGTACTGAAAACCTGAAGCTGAAGTGAGTAAAATTATACAGTATAAAATAAACACATGATGTGTCTGCAAATGAAAATTCTATACTTACTTCCCAGAAGTTCACCATTTCTTCTAGCAATGATTAAAGGGGCACTATGGCGAAAAATTGTAACATTTTATAATGTGCAAACATAGACAAATAAGAAGTATGTTTTTCTAGAGTAAAATGGGCCAAAAAAATGACTCCTCTCCTATGTTGCTGTCACTTACAGTAGGTAATAGAAATCTGACAGAAGCGACAGGTTTTGGACTAGTCAAACCCAACGTCTCTCGCCGCAGCTCACTGGCTCTGCCTGTCTCTATGACAGCAGAGTCATGTGAGTCGGTCAGGAGAAGATTTCATTGGCTCCTGGCCGTGTCTATCAATGTAAGCAGCTCCCATTGGCTTACATTGATAGACACGGTCAGGAGCCAATGAAAGCGGATTGTGACCAGCTCACATGATTCTCCCGTCATAGAGATGGCAGAGTGGATGTCAGGAGGTTGCGGCGGGTATGTGTGTCAATTCGTCAGGATTCCGTCGTTATTGTACCAGCAGTCTCTGGTCCTTAAGGCGGCAGAGACCGCTGGTACTTAAAGAGACACTGAAGCGGAAAAAAAAAATATGATATAATGAATTGGTTGTGTATTATAAATAATTACTAGAAGTTTAGCAGCAAAGAAAATATTCTCATATTTTTATTTTCAGGTATATAGTGTTTTTTCTAACATTGCATCATTCTATAATATGTGCAGATTACACAACACTCAGCATTCAAAATTATTCTTTCAGAGCAGTCTGTAAACTAATGACCTCTCCTCTAGCAGAGAAAAAGTAAATAGTTCAATAACACTTTAGATAATAAAAGTCAGATAACAGCCCTCTCCACGACTTTCAAAGTCGCAGAGCTTAATTGCTTTTTTGCATAGAGATAACAACTGGAGTTTCTTAACTCTTCCTGTACTGGAAACAATTAGACTGATGTATCTGATCTTAATGTTTTATTTCTTAGCTGTACTACACATACAAATCATAATATCATAATTTTTTTTTCGCTTCAGTGTCTCTTTAAAGGACCTCTGTCGCAAAAATCCTACAATTTAAAATACATGTAAACATACACAAATAAGAAGTACATTTCTTCCAGAGTAAAATGAGCCATACATTTTTATTTCTAAACTTTTCTCCTATGTTGCTGTCACTTACATTAAGTAATAGAAATCTGACGTTACTGACAGGTTTTGGACTAGCCCATCTTCTCATAGGTGTTTTCTTTATTTTTAAAAGCACTTCTTGAATGGCAGTTGCTCAGTCCAACTGCCAAAAAAGTGTGCAGTGAGCAGGAAGGTTGGCCATCCTCTTTGTATAAATCTTTATAAAGAATAAAGGCCATGCTGAGAATCCCCCATGAAGAGATGGACTAACCAAAAATCTGTCAGTAATGTCAGATTGCTACTACCTACTGTAAGTGACATCAACATAGAAGAGAAGTAATGGTTAATTTTACTCTGGAAGAAATGTAGTTCTTATTTGTATGTGTTATACATTTTAAGATTTTCCGGACAGTTCCTCTTCAAGTGGTTAAAAAGGACAACTGATGTGCAAAGTAATGTCCATGGCCACAATTCACCAAGATCATGCTGGAGATGATAAGGCAAGTGAAATCTTATCACCACTCATCAATCAGTATTTTAAGTGTTAATTCACTAACCTCCCTGGCGTTCAATTTCCGAACTGGGGTAAAGTAATAACAAAATGGCACCAGAAGTTATGATGTAAAACCTGCTGCAGTTCCACACTGCCCTTGCTCATGCGAAGCAGAAATACTTTACCAAGCTCATCGGAGCACAAGCTTCCAACCCCCGTCGTCTTTTTGCCACTTTCAACTCCCTGCTTAAACACCCCCCCCCCCCCCACCCTCAGTTTCCTCCCTCTCTGCCACAGATTTAGCCACCCACTTCACCAACAAAATTGTCTCCATCCGCCAGGAAATATCCAATCTCCAATCCTCACCTCCCACCCCCTCCCACCAGCTCCTCCTCCACCCTATCCTCCCCTCACATCCTTCACTCCTACTACCACCGAGGAAGTCAACCACCTACTGCAGACTTCCCATACCACTGCTTCCCCCCCTTGACCCCATCCCTTCTGATTTACTCCAGCCTCACTTCACGGAATTGGCCCCAGTCCTCACTACCCTGTTCAACCTCTCCCTATCCACAGGAACCTTCCCCTCAGACTTCAAGCAGGCCACTGTACTACCCCTGCTCAAGAAACCCTCCCTCGACCCCTCGCTACCCTCCAACTACGGTCCTATCTCCCTCCTCCCCTTGGCCTCTAAACTCCTTGAGCGTCTGGTTCACAAACGCCTGACCCAGTACCTCAATGCCAACTCACTGCTAGACACACTGCAATCTGGATTTCGGCCTGCCCACTCAACCGAAACTGCTCTCACCAAAGTGGTCAATGACCTTGCCTTAGCTAAAGCTGAAGGTAAATACTCCATTCTCCTCCTCCTTGACCTTTCAACAGCTTTTGACACAGTAAATCATCCCCTACTCCTCCAGTCCCTCCAGTCCTTGGGCATTCACAATCTCGTCCTGTCCTGGCTTTCATCCTACCTCTCCAACCGCTCCTTCACGACCGCCTTCAATGAGTCCTCGTCCACCCCCAACCACCTCTCGGTGGGAGTCCCCCAAGGTTCGGTCCTTGGCCCCCTACTGTTCACCCTATACACATCCTCCATTGGCAAGGTTATCTCCTCCATGGGTTTTAACTATCATCTGTATGCAGATGATACCCAGATCTACCTCCACACCCCTGACATATCCACCACTACCATGGACAAGGTCTCCTCCTGCCTATCAGCCATCTCCTCCTGGATGTCCGCTAGGTTCCTGAAACTAAATCTAGACAAAACGGAATTCAAGATCTTCCCACCCCGGCCATCCACGAACCTCCCAGATGTGCATGTCACTGTTAACCACACTACCATTCGCCCTACTTCTCAAGCCCGCTGTCTCGGTGTCACCCTGGACTCCGCACTCTCCTTCACTTCCCTCATCCAAAACCTCACAAAGTCCTGCAACTTCCACCTTCGTAACATCTGTAAGATTCGCCCTTTCCTGACCTCTGCCACCACCAAACTCCTCATCCATGCCCTCATAATTTCCCGCCTGGACTACTGCAATGCCCTGCTGTCTGGTCTCCCTATGACCCGAACAGCCCGACTGCAGTCCATCATGAATGCGGCAGCCAGAATTATCCACTGCTCCCATCGCTCCATCACGGCAGATCCCCTCCTAGAATCCCTCCACTGGCTTCCTATCCAGTCCAGAATCAGATTCAAGATACTGTGTCTGACCTACAAATCTGTCCACAAAACCTGTCCAACCTACATTTCCGATCTTACTCAGAGGTACACACCTTGCCGCTCACTCCGCTCTTCCAATGAACTTCGCCTAACCGCCCCCCGCATCACCCAGTCCCATGCACGCCTCCAGGACTTCTCAAGAGCTGCTCCAACACTATGGAACTCCCTACCTCCACCCATTAGGGCAGCCCCCTCCTTCAACATCTTCAAGAAAGCCCTAAGAACTCACCTTTTCACTCTGGCCTACTACCCCTCACAAGTGCTCTAAACCCACAGCTGAACTCTGATCTCCTACCTCTCGTGTCCCTACCTCTCCCTTTAGATTGTAAGCCTTTGGGCAGGGTCCTCCTCCTTTTGTGTCTGTGAGAAAACGCGGAAGAGCCGCCTCAAGTGTTCTGAGTGAGGCGGCTGATTCCACGTTTGGCATGGCAGCTGGAGTATTTAGGCACTCACCCACCAGCGGGGCGGAACGCGGAGAAACCGCCGCATGCCTAGCGGCAGAATCCGCGTCTGGCGCGGAAGGCGGTACGCCTAGGCCTATTACTGACACAGTGGCTGAGCGCAGGGAAACTGCTGCATGCTCGGTTAGCGGTGTGGCTGGTTCCGCGTCCTGCACAGCGGATACATTGCAAGACTGATCTGGTGTGGCTGGGACTGATAGTCCACACAGGTTCAGAAAGACGCGCGCGCACGTTGAGAGGCAGAGCTTTTATGACAGCCAGAAGGGTGTCAGCTGACCAAGCCGGTCAGCTGACAAATCCACCACTTCCTATTGGTCCAGCACTTAGGGGAGGCGCTGGATAGCGCTAGTGTATATATACTGGGTGCTGGTCATTCCTCTGGTGTCTGGCGTTGCGATCACTACGTGGTAGCACTCAGACCTTGTCAGTATTTGTGTTTATTAGACCAGTTTCCAAGGTGTTGATGGCCAAGGATCTCACACCTTAGTCTAGGAAATCTGTTATTATCTGTATTATACTCTAATTCAGTTTCCAAAGGTGTTGACGGCCAAGGAACTCACACCTTAGCTTATGCATTGTTGATTATTTGTTATGACCTTCTGCTTTCCTGACCATTCTTCTGATCTCTGATTGTGTACCTTTGTCATTCTGATACTCTGTTGCTGAACTCGGCTAGTCTCTGGAATCCGCATCTGCCTCCTGTCTCTGTACCTGATCTGTCTGTCTGTTGCCGACCTGGCCTGTCCGACCTCGAGAACTATCTTCCCTGTTTGGAGATAGTTCACAGACCTGTCAGTGTCACTTCACCATTGGTGTCACTCACCTTCTGTCCTTCCCTCTCTCAGCCCTGCTCCGCCCCTTGGGGAGCTTCAGGCCTGTGGAAGGAGAATCAGAATCAGAATCAGAATCAGAATCATTTATTTCGCCAAGCACGACTAGGTCGTACCCAGAATTGGTTTTGGCATGTACAGGGCTAGGTGTGGAATAAGACATACAATACAATACAGTACAAAAACAATACAGTAAACAGTACAGATACAGCGATTTAACCATAAACCTTAACACAAGTTAGAGCTCAAATATGGGGAATCTGATCCTCAGCAGTATCTCTTACTGTCTAGCACCTATCTTACGGGTGCTTTCCTCAAAGTATTACTGTTGCACCAAACACTCTCATCTCTTAGGTGTCCAGAGGTTAGAAGATATATCTGATTATCGGTGATACTGCAGATCATCAATAATCGGGTATATTCTGCATTCTCGGTGATACCGGTAATCAGACCCTCTCTGTGTTACACCGATCGTTACAGTGTCCTACCTGATCATGCACCTCCATTACTGTGAACCCATGCTATGCATTTGAGTGAACCTAACTTGCCTAATCTCCATGCTCCATCCAGTGACTGACTAAGCATTATCTGGTGCTCATATTGTGCTGTGTGATCTGGTTTTCTTGTATTCCTGTTTTGTCATATTGCTGTATGTCACCCCTAAATATTGTCTGTAACCTAAATTAATGTTCAGCGCTGCATAATATGTTGGCGCTTTATAAATACAATAAATAAATCCTACTAATATAATAAATGGGAAAGTTTGGATGTTTGGATGTTTGTTACTCGATCACGCAAAAACGGCTGAACGGATTTGAATGAAATTTGGCACACACATAGTACATTACCTGGAATAAAGTATAGGATACTTTTTATTCCCATAACCAAAAAGAGACAAATACAAATTTCACTGGAAAATGTAAACTTCAGCCATTCTTACACTGTTACACTGGAGGTGTGTCTAGCTTCTAAGGGTAGAATGGTTAATTTGCATATATTCAGCAGTGCTGCACTGGGAGACATCTCAAGCTCACTATAACCTGAATTATCACAAATTCTTTCTGTTTTAAGAAAGCAAACTTTTGTTTTGCTTAACATCTTAGTAAGGGGGCTTTTAGGACCATTGTAGTCCCTTACACTCCAATGAGTTCTGGGTCACCATGAGCTTGCTGGTTAGTCTGTACCTCTCGGTATTACAAGCCCTACTGCATAGAGCCAAATTAATCTATGCCATGCACTGATGAGGATCAAACAATCCAAAACAGTCTGTATGCATGCTCGATTATTATGGCTCTGTACAAATTAACAAGCTGACACATCATTGCATTCCAGCGGTTCTGGAGGTGTGTTTAGCTTCTAAGGGTAACAATGGTTAATTTGCATATATTCAGCAGTGATGCACTGGGACTCTGGGAGACATCTCAAGCTCACTCCAACCTGAATTATTGCAAATTCTTTCTGTTTTAAGAAAGCAAACTTTTGTTTTTCTTACACTGTTAATGGTAGGGTTCTCAAACTTTGCACAGTTGGTCGTTGGGTGACTAGGATTATTATTCAGAAAAGAGGTTGGAGCCTATAAAAGCCAATCAAAATTCACCTATTGATTTTCAAGGGGAATATTTACATTTCTGCCATTCTTGCACTGTTAATGGCACAAGCCTCAAACCTGGTAAAGTTGATCATTGGGTGACTGTGTTCAATTTCAGAAAGGGGGTGGAGCCACAAATAGCCAATCAGATTTGTTTCATTCCAATGCAAATTATTGTTGCCAAACACCGCAAAGCTCACAAACTTGGTAATTGAGTAATTGATTAATTGTGTGTTAGGGTTAGGAAAGTGGGCACAGCCAACACCAGCCAAATACATAAGCGGGCAACGCAGGGTCATAAGTGGGCGGAGACAAATACAAATTTTACTGTGAAAATGTAAACAGAAGCCATTCTTACACTGTTAATGGTAGGGTTCTCAAACTTTGCACAGTTGGTTACTGGGTGACTGGGGTTAATATTCAGAAAAGTGGGTGGGGTCTACAAAAAAACATCAAAAATTACCTATTGATTTTTCAGGGGAATATTTCATTGCTGCCATTCTTGCACTGTTAATGGCACAAGCCTCAAACCTGGTACAGTTGATCATTGTGTGACTGGGGTTTAAATTTATATAAGGGGGAGGAGCCCCAAACAGCCAATCTGATTTGTTTCATTTTAATGCAGGCTATTGATGCCAAAGACCGCAAAGCTCACAAACTTGGTCATTGAGTAATTGAGTAATTATGTGTTAGGGTTAGGAAAAGTGGGCGCAGCCAACACCAGCCAAATACATAATCGGGCTATGCTGGGTCATCAGTAGGTGGAGACAAATACAAATTTCACTGAGAAAATGTAAACTGCAGCAATTCTTACACTATTAATGGTAGGGTTCTCAAACTTTGCACAGTTGGTCACTGGGTGACTGAGATTAATATTCAGAAAAGTGAGTGGAGCCTACAAAAGCCAATCAAAATCCACCTATTAATCTTTAAGGGGAATATTTAATTGATGCCATTCTTGCACTGTTAATCACCTGTACCTGGTACAGTTTGCCATTGGGTGATTGGGGTTCAAATACAGAAAAGGGGTGGAGCCACAGCCAATCAGATTTATTTTATTTGAATGCAAATTATTGATGCCAAAGACCGCAAAGCTCACAAACTTGGTCATTAAGTAATTTTGTGTTAGGGTTTGAAAAAGTGGGCGGAGCCAGCACCAGCCAAATACATACCTGGGCAATGCCGAGTCTTGAGTGGGCGGAGACAAACACAAATTTCACTGGGAAAATGTAAACTGCAGCCATTCTTACACTATTGTAGGGTTCTAAAACTTTGCACAGTTGGTCACTGGGTGACTGGGAATAATATTCAGAAAAGTGGTTGGAGCCTACAAAAACCAATCACAATTCACCTATTGATTTTCAAGGCAAATATTTAATTGCTGCCATTTTTGCACTGTTAATGGCACAAGCCTCAAACCTGGTACAGTTGATCATTGGGTGACTGGAGTTAAATATTTAGAAAAGGGGTGGGGCCACAAACAGCGAATCAGATGTGTTTTATTTCAATGAAAATTATTCATGCCAAAGACGACAAATCTCACAAACTTGGTCATTGACTGTTGACAATTGTGTGTTAGGGTTAGAAAAAGTGGCCACAGCCAACAGCAGTCAAATCCCGGGAAACATTAGGACATCAGTGGGTGGAGAAAAATACAAATTGAACTGCCAGAATGTAAACTGCAGCCATTCTTACACTGTCTGTCAATGGCAGGGTTCTTACACTTTGCACAGTTGGTCACTGGGTGACTGGGATTAATATTCAGAAAAGTGGGAGGAGCCTACAAAGGCTAATCAAAAATCACCGGTTGATTTTCAAAGGAGTGGAGCCACAGCCAATTAGATTTATTTCATTTCAATGCCAATTATTGATGCCAAAGACCGCAAAGCTCACAAACTAGGTCATCATTGAGTAATTGTGTGTTAGGATTAGAAACAGTGGACAGAGCTAACACTAGCCAATTACATACCCGGGCAACGCCGGGTGACCAGCTAGTAAATAATAAATGTAAAGGCTGCTTTAATTTGTGCTGAGAAACAATGGACACATTTTTAAATAATGTGAAAATTATCCTAACATTGTTTTGAGTTCAGCTTAACCATATTTTATTGATCAACAAAGGTGCAATTTTACTTTAAACTGGAGTCTGGTGCTCAGGGTATACAGTGTGCTATAACGTATAAAACATAACTTTTATAACAAAATGTATAACAATCTACAGAATTATGGAAAGTACAGTTGTATAGAACTTAAAATACCTTGCTGACGCTGTACATAAATGTTAGAAAAAAATCAGTGTGTTCAGTCCTGTGTAACCATCCACATGATCATGGTGCATCTACATGGTCACCCAGGCCAGGACTCTCCCATCACAAAGCAGGTAAAAAGGACACAGGGACCCTTACGGAAAGAATGGTGCCACCATAGGCGCCCATGTTAAAAGCCGCAATTAGAGGCATTGGGGAAAATTTGGGTGCATGGCGGCCGCCGTTATCGGGCGCATCGCAGTACCCAATTTTACTATGTTTGCCACCAATACAGGCTGTGTGTAGAGAACGAGGAGGCACATTGCCCTTGGGACAGGAAGCAGGAGGGGTGCTACATCTAGTGCAGGAAGTACTACAGTCCCATGCACTGCCCTCTGCTATTTTCCCGAATGTTACCCGAACTATGAAAAAAAGTCCCAGGTGGAATAACACAGTGACTGAGCACCACAGCGGCACCCCTAGCCATGGCACTCGGTGAGCACCTCCAGCCTTCTGGTAGGTGCGGCACTGCTACTCCAATAGAACATAGTGAAGGTGGATGTAGCCCCAAATAACATACTTATACCTGCAAATATCCCAAAGAACGCAGTGAGGCAGCTTGTATCTCCAAATAACACCCTGAGTGTAGCCACAAATAACACACTGAGGCAGCTTGTAGTCGCAAATAACACACTGAGGCAGCTTGTAGCCGCAAATAACACACTGAGGTAGCTTGTAGCTGCAAATAACACACTGAGGCAGCTTGTAGCCCCAAATAACACCCTGAGGCCGCTTGTAGCTACAAATAACACCCTGAGGCAGCTTGTAGCCGCAAATAACACCCTGAGGCAGCTAGTGGCTGGATAGTGTAATGGTTAAGGGCTCTGCCTCTGACACAGGAGACCTGGGTTCGAATCTTGGCTCTGCCTGTTCAGTAAGCCAGCACCTATTCAGTAGGAGTTCTTTGGGCGAGACTCCCTAACACTGCTACTGCCTACTGAGTGTGCTCTAGTGGCTGCCTCACAAGTGCTTTGAGTCCGACAGGAGAAAAGCGCTATACAAAAAAAGGAATTATTATTATTATTATTATTGTAGCCGCAAATAACACCCTGAGGCAGAGTGAAGCTGCAAATAACACCCTGAGGCAGCGTGAAGCAGCAAATAACACCCTGAGGCAGCGGGAAGCTGCAAATAACACTCTGAGGCAGCTTGTAGCCGCATATAACACCCCGAGGCAGCGTGTAGCCACAAATAGCACCCTTATGATGTATTCAAATAATGTAACCAGGTCATCCCCCCTTATCAAGCTTCAAATAGTAAAATAAAATTAATACAGTTGCTTCAGAACTTTATATTTCCCATTGCTGCTATGTACAATGGTGTAGGGCAGCATGTAAAGTAATGTTTTTCAGCTTATGTATAAATATAGCTTATTAGAGATGGGGTGGAGAAGATAGGATAGGAGAAGGAAATGGGTAGGCGAAATTGAAGAGCTAAATTTTGGGGGCAGGTTTACTGTAAATCATTTACATTTTTAATTAGTACGACTGTAGTATGTATTGAATTTTGACTATAGTTACTCAATAAATAACAGCATTCCATACTTAGAAACGGTTGATTTAGATTTGATGAGACACCGTAGATAAGAACGCCAGCAGTTATTTCATCATTTCCCATAAGAACCAGACATCATCGCACAACAACATGTGATGTCTGATCACAGATGGGGCCAGAATGACTTCATCTAGGATGTTGGATCTGGTTCATTACTTATTTTTACACAAACACTATCGGATGATATCTGCTGGCCAGCCGCTGATTTGTAGCCTACAAGCCGATGTGAAATACAGCATCTCAGCTGCAGAAATAGCCGAGAATATATTAAGGCAACACGAATTGAACCAGATGTTGCTTAACAATATCGTTAGTTTGTTGACTCAGATAGTTGAGAGAGAAACAAAAGAGCAACAAAAAGACTGCAAATGTTACAGATGTGGCATCTGTTCTATCGTTTTTCCCAGAGGCATAATCACTCTCTACTCTGCAGCCAGGAAAGAAATCTTTCTTCCCCCCACACCCTGCGTTCACAATTACTGGTCAATGATAAACTGGTTCCAATTAGGTGCATGTGGTTGGAGGCAGGTGTGCACAGTGACCCTTTGAGTTGGGAATTCTGCCTTGTGGCCTGTACAGCTTCAGCCCCTCTCCAGAGAATCCTCCTCACAGAATAAAGATGACGATTGTCTAATGTGTCCTCAGATGCTTCGCTAGATTAGCCGTCGTGACGTGCCTAACAGATGTATAGAAGTCAAGAATTTAGTGAAAAACTTCATAGGGTCTGTCTAGCTTGTCTTGAAACAACAACTGGGGATTTAATAAAAGTCCGATTGTTAGTTTACTCTGATAGTGGATGACGGTGGTTAGGAGACATGCATTATAAATCAGCCTACAGTCAAAGAATGGCCTATGAGGAAATGACATCATCAGTCTGCTTCCCAGTAGTCGTCTGAGCAATGTGTGGCTCGGAAACATCCATTTTTTTAAAGCAGGGTTAAAAAACAGAAACAAAAAAAACCATAAAAATGATATAGCCACATGTAATACAGAACATAGGATTTTTTATGTGCAATTATAGGCCTGATTTACTTAGGTTTACCAGGGTTAGAAATCATTAGAGAACATAAATGATCTTGCAACCCTGGCCTGAATTTATTAAAAATTGCCTACTGCTGGGGAGAAAATACATGTGGGCGTATAGCAATATCTCTAATTAAATATCGTTAGATCCATTAGTCCCTCTGGCACTGCAGGTGTTGGACGGCTGCGCATCAAACGCTTGAAATAACACAGATGAAAATCTTTTCTGTTATAAAGCCAAAAAGAAAAACACTCACAAAGTAAATTGTATTGTGGTGGGAATTAGATACTTTAATATGATAATAAAACATTTGACAATGTTTGACTGGTATCTTCAATGCAAGACCCTGGCAGATAACAATGTTTTAGTTATGTTTGGTAACTTATTATTACTGCATATTTATATTGTACTTCTGCAGCGCTTTTACATAGTGTATCTAGACATGTCACCAACTGTCCCTCAGAGGAGCTCACAATGTAAGGGAGATTGATGATGTATTATTATTATTATTTATTAGATTTATATAGCGCCAACAATCATACGCAGCACTGTACAATAAATAGGATTACAGACAATGATAACTGGGGTGACAGAACAATACAGGTATCAAATCATAGATACAACAATACAGGTAATGTATTACCTGTATTGATGTAGCAGTTAAAGGAAACCTAAAGTGGAATAAAAGTGTCCAGTTTAACACACCTTGGGCTTCTTCCAGCCCCCTGCAGTGCTTTTGTGCTTTTGCTGTCATTCCCTCTCTCCTCCAATAGCTTTTGACAGCTGCATGCGCAGCCCTAAGCGCTCCGCTCCTGATAGCGATTCCTTGGCCGCTCCATTCTGCGCTTGCGCAGGTCATAAAAATTGGAACAGCGCTTGTGCAGGGCCCTGTAGAGGGTCCTTAAGTGGGGGGAGCTCAAATTTTTAAAAAGGTGCCTCTCCTCCCCTTTCGTAATGCACAGTAGTACCAACAAGTGATGCGGGACCTTCCCCCCCAGCCCCCTTGTCCTGCAGTGACATGTGACCTTCACACATACACATGCTCTCCAACTGCCCCAAGCCATCCCAATGAGCCCCTCCACTTGACACACACATTCAACTTCCTCCCCCCCCCCCCCCACACACACACAGGGCCGCCATCAGAAATTTTGGGGCCCCTCACACATCATCAGACCTGGGCCCCCCGCTGAACCCTACCCCTCCCGATTTGGAATGATGGATGATCGCACAACACCCCAAATTTTCACCCTCAGTATAGGTAGGTAGCAAGGTATAGGTTCCCCCTGTAGAGGGTATCCAGGTATAGTTAACCCCAGTATAGCTAGCCAATATTGTTGCCCCCTGTATAGGTACCTCAGTATAGTTGCCCCTGTATAGTTAGCTAGTAAAGTTGCACCCAGTATAGGTAGTTAGTATAGTTGCCCCAGTATAGGTAGGCTAGTTGCCCCCAGTATAGGTAGGCTAGTTGCCCCCAGTACAGGTAGCATAGTTGCCCTAGTATAGTTAACAAAGTATTGGTAGTATAGCTGCCCCAGTATAGGTTAGCAGTGTCAGTGGCAGTGGGCGGGGAATGACTCACCTGACTTCCATGTTCCTGATACCAGAGTGCTGTGTGCCACAGGTCTTCTCCGCCTTCAATGCTGCTCACTGTACTTCCAGTAATCAGGAAGTTCAGTGAGCGGCACTGAAGGCGGAGAAGACCTGTGGCACACAGCACTCTGGTATCAGGAATGGTCAAAAACAGTCAGTGACATGACTATGTACTCTGTAAAGTGCTGCAGAAGATGTCAGTGCTATATAAATACATAATAATAATATGGTAGGACATTAGACTGTGACTATGGTAGGGATTAGATTGTGAGCTCCTCTGAGGACAGTCAGTGACATCACCATGTACTCTGTAAAGTGCTGCAGGAGATGAGCTATAATACATAATTATAATAACATGGTAGGCCATTAGACTGTGACTATGGTCGGATTAGATTGTGAGCTTCTCTGAGGGACAGTTAAATGAGATGAAAATATAGCCTGTACAGTGCTGCAAAATATATAAATACTAAATAATAAGAATGCATTATAATCTTAGGGCTATAAGGCAATAGCGCTTTTGCCTTACAGTGCTGGGTCCCCGGTTCAAATCACAGCCAGGGCACTATCTGCATAGAGTGTTCTCCTTGTGTCTGCGTGGGTTTCTTCCGGGCACTCAGTTTCCTCACATATTCCAAAAACACACAGATAAGTTAACAGGTTTCCCCCAAATTGTCCCTAGACTATGATACACTACATGATCCATACACAAACATATGACTATGGTAGGGACTAAATTGTGAGCCCCTCTGACGGACAGTTAAAGGGAAGATCCGAGCTGGTAATAAAAAACAAACTGCACTTACCTGGGGCTTCTTTCATCTCCTGGCAATCGATCGGTGCCCTCGCCGCAGCTCCTGCGTCTCCTGGTGTCCAGCGGTGAAGAAGCCGACCTCGCCAGGTCGGCTTCCGGGTCGGCTTCATGTGCGCTCCACGGCGCAGGTCACGTGGTCTAAGCGACGTCATCTGGTTTCTACTGCGCAGGCGCAGTAGTTCTGCGCCTGCGCAGTAGAGACCAGATGACGTCCCTACACCACGTGACCCCCCACCGTGGAGCGCACATGGGACAGTAGAAGATAACAGACAGATCAGGAAAGTGGGAGAGTGTCACAGAAGAGAGGAGGTACAGAAGGAGAGTGGGGAAGAAAATGGGTAGATAGGAAGGAGAGATGTTGGGAAATGGAGGAGAGTCAGAGTGGATATGGGAGAGACAGACAGGGGGGCATGATGAAGCATGGGGAGGAGGAATACAAGAGGAGGGAGGGAGACAGGAAGATGGGGCATATGGGAGCAGAGACTAGCAGGGCAGTCACACACAGGCACTTTATACCTTCTCCTGTCATCAGAGGGGGGAGGGGGGCTCCTCACACAGCTCACTCACATGCTCACATGACATCCGTGTCTGCTGTGCTCCTCACATTCCATCCTGTCCCTCTGGCTGGAGCTGGCTCTCTCTTCTCCTGCTCTGCTGTCCGTCAGGGGGGATGCAGGGGGGCACAGACTGGCCAGCTTCTAAAGTCAGGGGCTAGCAGCATGGTCCAGCCTGACATCAGGCTTGACTGGCAGTGGGCGGGATTAGGGGCGTGGCTACACACAGTATACACTGCGTCTGTGGCTGAAGAAAGGAGGAGAGGCGTGGAGCAGAGCTTTTCCCTCCTGTCTATTGGCTGGCCAGCTTCAGGGGGCGGAGGGGAGAGACGTGAGTGCCCAGCACGCTGCACTCACATTGTAGCATCGCCCTGAAGCTGGCTGCCGCTACTGACAGGAGGTCGGGTCGGGGCATAGATAAACATTGGTGTTGTAGCTGCGGTGCTTCAGTCCAGTGTAGTTAGAGCAAAGCTACAGGAAAATGGCTACCGATGTCTGCATTTGTGGACACATCGGCAGCCATTTTCTTGTAGCCTGCTCTAACTACGGAGCAGAGAAGTAGGGAGAGAGACCAGAGCGGGACCTGTTGACACATGGAACAGGTGCTGCAGGTCAGAGGGGGGGTCCAGGCCCCCTGGGAGCTTGGGGCCCGTTACTGTAGTGGTGTTTGTCCCCCCTGATGGTGGCCCTGCACACACACACACACATAATAAAAACAATAGTGAAAATATTTGACTATAACTATGATAGGATTAGGCCATGAGTTCCACTGAGGACAGTCTGTGACATAACTATGTACTCTGTAAAGTGCTGCAGAAGATGCCAGTGCTATATAAATACATACAATAATATAGTAGGACATTAGACTATGACTATGATAGGATTAGACTGTGATCTCCTCTGAGCTTTTTCTCTCGGCTTCCTTGCATCCTTACTTTGAAGGGCCTAGGGTAGTGAGTCACAGAAAGGAAGGGAGGTACTTCAGCACCCAGACCCCCCCCCCCCCATGCACGTGCCTGAGCATGATTGAGGAGGGGCGGCCAGGGTAGCCCACAACTGGAGGAGTTGGACAGCATTCAGGAGGGCACTGGTACTGAATGGAACGGCATGAAATGATGATGAGGGACCAGGAGGACTTCAGGGTGCTGGAAGAAGCCCTAGCTAAGGTAAACCGATATCTTTTAGTCACTTTAACCACTTGAGGACCGCAGTGTTACCCCCCCCCCCATAGACCTTATTTGTTAAATAGGCCACTGCAGCTTTTAGGCCAAGCTGCAGGGCTGCACAACACAGCACACAAGTGATGCCCCCCCCCCTTTTCTCCCCACCAACAGCACTCCTGCTATCCCCATAGAAGGCGATTCACTCCAATCGGCGTGAAGCGGTCCTGGAGCTGCCGCCAAGTTCACGCCAATTGGCGTGGAGCGGTCGGCAAGTAGTTAAGTACCCCTTAACCATGGCAGTAGGAGGGGTTTTACCACTATATCTGCCATACAGACATCCCTTATGATCTATTCGAGAAAAGGTAAAGATTTCTCACAGGAAAGGGGGTATCAGCTACTGATTGGGATGAAGTTCAATCCTTCCCTGGTTACAGTTCCTCTTTGAGGGCCCTGACATAACAAAGTGCATTTTGTGGGTCGTTATCGTTTTCTTTTTTTAATTGCTGTGATCCTAATTTTAAAAAAAATGTAATTGCATCGATTTTGCTGCGATTTTCCTTCGATTTTAAGTCAGTGGAGGCATTTTTCAAAAAAACAAAAACAACCTACAAAACGCAATTTGGTGTGTGGGGGCCTAAGTCACACTTCCTTCTGTCATGTCACTCTTTTGCTGACTCCAAGTCACCTTTCTCTGTCTTCCTCTCACTGGCCTACATCATTTTCACTCAATCATTACTATCTCATGTTTTCCCTCTCCTTTTTAGTATTTCTTGTCCCTTCTCTCAGTCACTTTCCTTACTCTCAATCCCCCATGTTTTCTTTCCTCTTAGCCACTTCTCTCTTTTTTGATCCCACTTGCACAGCATTCTTCCTTCTGGTTCCCTCATATATTCTTTTTTATGTCTTCTAAGCCTACAGCTCCTTCTTTCCATATTGCACCTGTGTGCTTTAGCTGTTATGGATAAAATATCACAGCGCTAATTGCTGAAATAGCAATCACTTTACTCATCTTTTACGTTAAAAGCACGGGGAAAAAAGACTCATTTTATGTCTTGTACTAGTTTCCTCCCATTACATCAAAATTGCTCCTTCAATACTTCAAACAGCACAAAATGTTAACTCTTTCCTAATGTTCTTCTGCTTATTATGAGTCTCATTGTGACATGTATGCTCAGACAGGTTGGAGATAGTATCAGTATAATAATAGCCCTTGCTATTGAAGGTTCCCTGCTTCTTTAATTGCTGGGTCACATACACTCTCCTCTCTTCATAGCACAGCCCTGCATGCAGCTGCATAGCTCTGTACAGCTCCCTGATGGTGTTCTGTCACATGACATGCAGGAATACCCAGGATGAGGAAGGGAGCTGTATGCATGGCTCTGTACGGCTCCAGGGTGTTCTGTCACTTGACATGCAGGAACACCCAGGACGAGGAAGGGAGCTATACACACAGCTCTGTATGGCTCCTGGGTGCTGTTCTGTCACTTGACACGCAGGAACACCCAGAACGAGGAAGGGAGCTGTACGCATGGCTCTGCAGTGCTCCCGGGTGTTCTGTCACATGACATGCAGGAACACCCAGGATGAGGAAGGGAGCTATGCACATAGCTCTGTATGGCTCCCGGGTGTTCTGTCACATGACACGTAGGAACACCCAGGATGAGGAAGGGCGCTGTACGCATGGCTCTGTAGGGCTCCCGGGTGTTCTGTCACATGACATGCAGGAACACCCAGGATGAGGAAGGGAGCTATGCACATAGCTCTCTATGGCTCCCGGGTGTTCTGTCACATGACATGCAGGAACACCCAGGATGAGGAAGGGAGCTATGCACATAGCTCTCTATGGCTCCCGGGTGTTCTGTCACATGACATGCAGGAACACCCAGGATGAGGAAAGGAGCTGTGCAGAGCAATACTGAGAAGAGCAAATGTGACCCAGTGCGGAAAGAAGCAAGTAACGTATACTGCGTCCTACACTGATGGGAAACCAAGTGAGAGGGGTGCAAGGGCTACCTAATAATACTTGTAGCTGGTTGGGCAAGGGGGGGATCTGAAATTTTGCAGGGAGCCCCATACATTTCTAGTTACACCCCTGGAAAATAGTATGTAAATGTACAACCACAGGAAATCCTTATGAGAAATGTCTTCTTGTTTGGTTGCTTCTTCTTGTACATCACATTTTGGACATTTACTAGTGCGCTTGTTAATGTTATACCACTTTATAGAAAGAACCGATTAACTCCTTTTACAAGTACAATACAGGATTCATTTTAATTTTATCATTAACTAGTGTAAAATGGATGGAAACCTTTAGGCTCCCTGCACACTGCAAAACCATTTTCCGATTCCGATACCGATTTTCAATTCCGATTTTCCCTGAGTGCAATCAACAGAAAAACGGATCAAAAAACGTAGGATGTAGTAAAGATTAAAAATCGGAATCGGATATAAAAACCGATTAAAAAGCGGAATCGGAATTGCATGCAGTGTGCAGGGAGCCTCAGGGATCATTCCCCCCTTGCGGAGATAGTTGCTGTCCTCACTCACCCCCAACCGCTGATCAGCTTTGGAATCTGCATTTCCTTATGTAGCAGTTACAAAACTGTTCACACGTATCCCTACGACTTCTGGCTGCATTTTTTCATATTTGCAATTCTGTGTTTTGCAATTATTTTTTCTTACATCCGATTCATCTGTTTAATTTGCAGCTTTATGCAAATTTTTGCATTCCAATTTTTTCATGCATACCAATGAAGTTAATTTACATAAAATTATATGTTATTAACGTCACATTTGCACGCATATCTGTTGACTTCATATGTGATTCACATGTCTGGGGGAAAAAAAGCATACATGTATGAGTGTACAACATTGCAGGTCAAATGCAAAGCTATTGATTAGCAAAAGATGGGCGGTGAGCGCAGACTCGCGATTTGCACATGAATTCTGTTATGTGTGAAAAAGGCCTACGAAAAACAAAGTAAGCAGCAAATAGGTGCACTCCAAGTCACGCTAAGCAAATTGGCAAGAAGAGACACTGGCCCATGTGCAATTCACTTTTTCTCCTCCGGTTTCTCCTAGGTCAGCGGTGGCTAACCTATGGCACGCGTGCCGGAAGTGGCACTCTGAGCCCTCTCTGTGGGCACGCACGCTGCTGCCTGCCACTGCTGCTATTTTGCAGAATTTTTTTTTTTACTTCATTAATAAACTTTATAATCCCCCCTCACTTGTGCTCCCCTTAGGAAACCTAAAATGCAATATAGCGCAGAAAGGCAGGCAGGTGAAAGAGGACTATTTTGTTACCTGCCTCCTCACTGCGCATTCATCACCCGACAATTAACTTGTAGTTCCGGCTGGGAACAGAAGCAGAGACACGCTAGCCTGGCTGTGTGATCTTCTGCAGCCGGCCCGCCCCCTACACTCACGCTGCTGCCAGAGGACTCCAATATCTCTTCCTAATCTTTATTACCTTCTGGCTCCGGGGAAGTTTTCTAGGAGGAAGAGAACCTGTCCTTTTCAACAAGCTGCCTGCAAGAAAGCATTTGGGTGGATTGTTTCTAGCCTGCCAGGATGGAGTGAGTGATTGTGTTTATGTTCTGACAGTCTGTAGCTAAAAAAAAATAAAAGTGTGTCTGCATGCTTCTCTCTCTCTCTTTTTGCTCTCCCTTCTTGTCTTCCTAATCTTTTCTTCTTACTACCCTCCTCTGTGTCTCACTTCTCTATCCCTCATTAAACTCCTTCTTTTACAACCCTGCTCTCTCACTACCCCCTCACCCTTCCACCAGCAGCACTTGCCCTTCCACCAGCAGCACTTGCCCTTCCACCCAGCAGCAGCATATACCTAACTAACCTTCCTACCTACTGCCTGTTCAGCAGCAACATGCACCTAACTACCCTTCCTAGTGCCCACCAAGCTGCAGCATGCACCTACCTACCCTCCCTAGTACCTACTGCCTGTTCAGCTGCAGCATGCACCCAACTACCCTTCCTACCTACTGCCTGTTCAGCAGCAACATGCACCTAACTACCCTTCCTAGTGCCTACCCAGCTGCAGCATGCACCTACCTACCCTCCCTACCTACTGCCTGTTCACCTGCAGCATTCACCTACCTACCTACTGCCTGTTCAGCAGCAACATGCACCTAACTACCCTTCCTAGTGCCTACCCAGCTGCAGCATGCACCTACCTACCCTCCCTACCTACTGCCTGTTCACCTGCAGCATTCACCTACCTACCTACCTACTGCCTGTTCAGCAGCAGCATGCACCTACCTACCCTCCCTACCTACTGCCTGTTCACCTGCAGCATTCACCTACCTACCTACCTACTGCCTGTTCAGCAGCAACATGCCACTAACTACCCTTCCTAGTGCCTACCCAGCTGCAGCATGCACCTACCTACCCTCCCTACCTACTGCCTGTTCACCTGCAGCATTCACCTACCTACCTACCTACTGCCTGTTCAGCAGCAGCATGCACCTACCTACCCTCCCTACCTACTGCCTGTTCAGCTGCAGTATGCACCCAACTACCCTTCCTACCTACTGCCTGTTCAGCAGCAGCATGCACCTATCTACCCTTTCTAGTGCCCACCCAGCAGCAGCATGTACCTACCTACCCTCCCAACCTACTGCCTGTTCAGCAGCAGCATGCACCTGCCTACCCTTCCAACCTACCTAATGCCTGTTCAGCAGCAGCATGTACCTACCTACCCCCCCTACCTACCTACTGCCTGTTCACCTGCAGCATTCACCTACCTACCCTTCCTACCTACTGCCTGTTCAGCAGCAACATGCACCTAACTACCCTTCCTAGTGCCTACCCAGCTGCAGCATGCACCAAACTACCCTTCCTACCTACTGCATGTTCAGCAGCAGCATGTACCTACCTACCCTCCCTACCTACTGCCTGTTCAGCAGCAGCATGTACCTACCTACCCTCCCTACCTACAGCATTCACCTACCTACCCTTCCTACCTACAGCCTGTTCAGCAGCAACATGCACCTAACTACCCTTCCTAGTGCCTACCCAGCTTCAGCATGCACCTACCTTCCCTACCTACTGCCTGTTCAACTGCAGCATGCACCTAACTACCCTTCCTACCTACTGCCTGTTCAGCAGCAGCATGCACCGATCACCCTTTCTAGTGCCCACCCAGCAGCAGCATGTACCTACCTACCTACCCTCCCTACCTACTTTCCCACCAAGCAGCATGTAACTACCCTCCCGGCCTACCATACCTCCTGAAGCTACCTACCCTACATATGCCTGCCGTCCCTACAGCCCACCAAGCTGCAGCTACCTAACTGCAATCCCTTCTAGCCAAATCTCAACTACCTACCTTTTCATACAGCCTGTCTAGCAACAGCTACCTATGCTCCCTACATTTTTGCTGCAGCTACCTACCTACTGCCCAGCTGAAGCCTACCTTACTTACCTACACTCATACATCAGCTACCTATCTCTCCCCCAGTCGCAGCCATCTAACCTCCCTCCCTATTTACCTACACTTCTGTCCCCCCAGCTACAACTACTTAACACCCACACCTATCCCACCCACCCAGCTGCAGTTACCTTGCCTACTTACATATACTCCTCCCTGTCCTACAGCAGCTACCTAATTGCTCTACCTACCCTCCTGTCCAGTCCTTACCTTCCCTCCCTCTCTACACTTCCTCCCCCCAGCTGCAACTTCTTAACCTCCCTACCTATCATCCTGCCTAGCAGCAGCTACCTTACCTCCATGCCTACACTCCCTCCTGTCATGCAGCATCTACATAATGGGCTCTATTCATAAAAAAGTTGTGGCGAAAAAACTCCTGGAGGGAAAATACCGCAGCGGTATTTTACACTCCTGGGTGGTCATTCAAAAAAATCTTGCCAGCTGCGATGCAAGAGCGGAGATCTCCCGCTGAAAGTGGGCGGTAAGCGGGCGGTAAGCTGTCGGAGGGCATGCGGAAACACTTCAGCCGGCAGAGTCCCTCCGTGCACTGCTCTCTCTGGGAGGTCTGTCCCATTCACTTGTATGTAATCCGCAAAATCAGAGGAAGCGGTATTTCCCGTCCACATACCGCTTCCTCTAAACTTTATGAATGGCCATTTTGTTACTTTTTTCTAGATAAATCTTGATAAATCTAGAAAAACACTGGAGAGGGCGGAAATTTCTCGCTCTGCTGGGGGATTGTAGATTTTCATGCGGGAACAGCTTTTATGAATGCCCACTTTGCTAAATGGACGGGAAAATCCGCTGTTTTGAGCGGAAAACTTGCGGTAACCTTTTATGAATAGAGCCCAATATCTCTACCAACCCTCTCTTCTAGTCGCAGCTCCCTATGCTCCCTATCTACATACACTGCATTTAAAATGCAGGTTTATTGCTGCAAACAATTTGTGGGGCTGATAAATACATTTTAAAGGTCAGGTAATTGCTTTATTTAATTTGTGGCCGTGATTGATGCAGTTTAAGTGTGGGGTAATTGCTTCATTTCATATGTGAGGTGATTGATGCATTTTCTATATGAGGGTAATTTCTGTATTTCATATGGGGAGGCGATTGCCTAATTTTAACTGTAGAGTGGCCTTTAATGTTTGAGTTGTTGTTTTTTTTTTAACTAAAAATGCAGTATTCAGTATAAATTGCTGTGTTGGCACTCCGTGATAAATTAGTGGATTTTGGGTCGCGATTTGGGCACTCGGCCTCTAAAAGGTTCGCCATCACTGCCCTATATACATCATCAGATAGCTTCTTGGGCACACCGCACACTGATAACCACAAGTAGCACCAACAGCTTTTTCAAGGCCAATTTTCTCCCCAAAGTGTCATTCTTTTTTTAAGTCCAGTACACACTTTCAATTAAAATTGGCCAATCACTGACCAATTGTACCACCTTACCATGTAGTATGAGAGTCAACAAATATTGAATAGTATGAGCAGATTGTGCAGGTAAACGCTCATACTGTAGTATGAGGGTTTACCTACACAATCTGCTCATATTATTCAAGATTCAATAGTAAAATTGATCAGTGATTGGCCAATCATACTTGAAAGTGTGTACAAGGCTTTAGCAAAGTATACTGAGGGCTTCACAATGTCTTTAAACATACACAAATTGGTACTCACCATTGTAGAAGCTGTAGAAAGGTGGAAGTCAGGAGGTCCGAAGGTGTCCGGCAGCCATGCCAAGGGTCAGAGTTTGGTAGATCAGCCATGCCAGAGGTCAGAGGGTAATTCGGCAGCCATGCCAGAGTTCAGAGGGTGGTCGTTAGTTATGCCAGGGGTCGAATTCCATAGAGTGGTTGTCAGCCATGCCAGAGGTCAGATCCGGAGAGTCAAATACAGTTCAATTATACCATTAAAAAAAAGGGCAGTGAAAGGGTAAAAAAAAAAAAAAAAAAAAAAACTAATAATGAAGGACTGTATGATAGGTCTCAAAGCAGGGATTAAGGCATAGTGCTGCTTTGGACGGACATTTCGGACAATGATATCGTGTGTCCCTTCGAACGTGATTTTTCCTGCAAACTCTGCACCTTTTTTGGGGGTATGGTTTTGATGCAGTTGGGGGGAGTGGGGCAGGAAAATGATTTCCCTCAAATCTGGCAACATTTTCTGCACGAAGTTGGTCTGGGTTTGGGGCAGGTTGTCCAGATTCAAAAAGGAGACATGTAATTATTGCCAGCTGGAACTTTAAAAAAGAGTCCCTGTTACCTGATTTTTTGTACAGGACAAAGGCGTTTTGGAGGCACATCTGGAAAAAATATAGAGCCACTTTTTTGTACCAGATCTTCCTCTTCCTGTTGAGCCTGTATGGTGCCAAAACCTGGTCGGACAAGTCCACTGCCCCCATGAACTTGGTGTACTCAGCGATGGCCAGTGGTTTTACTACTTCCCGACTACGAGTCCTCACAGTTGTTGTTGCCTCGGTGTGGATGGTGGTGAGGGCTAAGACATCGCGCTTATCTCTAAATTTTAAAGCGAGCAGCTCGTTGCTCCGTTGGCTGCAGGTCTCCCCCCTCTTCAGTTTTTTATGAACGACCTCTGATGGCAGGCCTTTGCGATTTGCCCTGACAGTTCCGCAGGCTGGAGTCTGGACTGAAAATAAATGTTTGAACAGTGGAACACTCGTGTAAAAATTGTCCACGTAAAGGTGGTAACCCTGGTGGAGTAGAGGGTTGAGGAGGTCCAGTACTATCCTCTCTGTTGTACCCATGTAGGGAGGGCATCCAGGAGGCTGTATTAAGCTGTCCTTCCCTTCATAAACTTTTAGTGAATAGATATAGCCACTCCCACTTTCGCACAACTTGTACAGTTTTATCCCATACCGTGACCTTTTGTTGGGTATATATTGTTTGATTGCCAGCCTCCCGTGGAAAGGGATTAAGGACTCATCGATGGCTATTCTTTGCTCTGGCATGTATTTTTCTGCAAAAGTTCTATTTAAATGGTCGATGAAGGGCCTCAATTTAAATAGTCGGTCATGGGCTGGGTCGTTAGGTGGGAGGTGGTCTGCATTATTGCTAAAATGCAAGCAGGTTAGCAGCATTTGGTAGCGGCGTCTGGACATTCTGGACGAATAAATTGGGATGCAGAGGATTGGATTTTTTGTCCAGTACAGTTGCTGTTCAGGTAATGGAGAAAGGGCCATATCGAAAGTCAATCCCAAAAAAACTTTCAAATCACGGGTAGTTGCAGGGGTCCAGTGGGAAGCTAACACACAGGTGGGATGGTCTGCTATGCGTTGCTGGGCATAGATATTGCTCTGATCGCAGACATACTGCAGGAAGCTCTCTGGCAAAAAAAGTTCAAAAAAGTCAATGGGCTGCATGTTGCTGGTGTCCACTAATAGGCCACTCCTGGCTGTGAAGGGAGGGAGGTTAGGGGTCTCCATATTAGATGCTGACCATTGTGGGTCCCTTAGATCATAGGGTAGTGGTTCCCTCTGTGGTACCCTTGCTGGCATGCTCTGCCTTGGCCTGGCAGCCCTCTGACCTCTTGGGATGGCATTGCTGGAGGTAGCTATAGGTGACCCTCCTTCAGAAGCAGTGTCAGTGTCACTAATGCCCCTTGCCTGCTCCGCGCTCCTAGATGGCTGAGCTGTGGATGGCCCAGCAGACTCAGAATCGCTGTCCGTTGAGTCGCTTTCTGACTCGGACGGCAGCCAATCAATATCTGTGGACTCCAAATCATCCTCAAATTCGCTGCTGCTGTGACTGTCACTGTCACTGTCACGCTCCAGAATGGCGAACGCCTCTTGCAAAGAATACATTCTCTTTGCCATCTTTATAGAAAATGTATATAGGATATACACTATAATTGTATAGAGGCAAATTGTAAAAAAAAAAAAAAAGAGAGAGAGAAAAAAAAGAGTCCACAAAAATACAGCAGAAATAATATTCTATAAAAAAAAGCAAGGGAGGCTAGGATTAGATCAGGGTTGATCAGGGTGATCAGGGTGATCAGGGTTGATCAGGGTTGATCAGGGTGATCAGGGTGATCAGGGTTGATCAGGGTTGATCAGGGTTGATCAGGGGTATATAGTCCTGGTATATTTATTTATCAGTCCTGGTATATTTATAAAATCCTCTAGGTGGCAGTCAGAATACAAGAAAAGAAGATCCAGTTACCTTGTAATCCTCTCAGGAGTGATTACAAGGTAACTGTATCTTCTCAAGTGCTGGCAACATTGTTTGTAAACCTCACAAATGAATGAGCACTGCTATTGGCTTATAGCAGTGCTCATTCATGGTTACAGGCATCTGATTGGTGATGGGAGTAATTACTCCCATTCATCAATCCCACCCAGAAATAAATGAAGCTGGTGCACGTGCACGCACGGGGGCGCGCACCCGCGGGCGGGAGGGAGCGGGGGCGCGCGCGTGCGCGCCCGCACAGCACAATAGCGGCAGAGGCGTTTATAAACGCCCCTGATCCGCTAATTAAGTCAATAGGGGCGTAGTTAAGCGTCTGGGAAATCCGAAAGTGGTTAACTATCTTTTATAACACGTTTGTATTGTCATAATGTAATTTTTAAGCCTCTTATTTTTTTATAAGGACGTATCTGCCTCCTTGAGGACCAGAGACCTTTTTTTGCTGGATTTCGAGTTGTGATCGCTGTGATTGGCTGAGGCTCATGGTGATCACTGTGTGTGGAGCCAATTAAATTAGCTCGTAATCTGCACATGGAGCTCAGCTCTCATTAGGGCAACAAATCAAGCAGGCTGCAGCGGCGCCAGAGTAGTTGAAATCCATTCCCTGGGAGAAATAAGAGGGGCATGCGTTGGCAGTTGGCAGAAGTGATGTGTAAGGAACTGGATACATTCATCTTTGCCATATTTATATTGCAGCATGGCTTCCAGGAAGCTTTGTTTGCAATCAAACGGGTAGCCAGAAAAAGGCTGACATTGAGCTGAGTTGTACAAATGTAGAGAGAAGATCATAACAAAAGTTGATGACACGGCCTTGACTTCCTATATCTTTGTTTGGCACCCTTTAATAAAATAAAAACACACAGTGATGCTCCAGTGCTCACCATGACACATGGAGCAATCTTTATTACAACACCAAGTGATATTAATAAATCATTACAAACAATGCTACCTGTTTTTTTCCCGTAGATACATTCTATCTTTACTGCTATTCCTTAAAGTGACAAGGCTTCCTGATGAAGACAGAAAACTTTATTGACACCCAGACAATATTTACAAACATTTAGCAAAGCTTTAGCCTACCATGAAAACAATGCTAACAAGAACTTCTGCGTTGGTAGGACATAAATTATCCTGTTCAAAGTTGCTCACAGCATATAAAAATAAGCAAACAAAAAACAATGAAGCTGCTATCACTAAAGAATAGGAACTTTAAAAGAGAAGGAAATCATACATATTTTATATACAGAAGGAAATATTTCTGTGTGAACCTTGCTGTTTTGTGTTGAACTAACACATACCTCCCAGAACTGGAAAAAAAGAAATTTCTAGATGCTTCTACATCACTGATCATACTTCCTCTCTATTTTGAAAGAACAAATGCACTTTATTATGCATTTATAGAAACAGCAGAGGCAGAACAGAAAAAACAGAGTATTTTAAATGTTAAGGTCATAGAGTAAAATTGTGTTTTGAAAGTAAATGTAAAACAATTGTACAAAATAATTCTCATCAATAATTAAATTATAATACATTATTTGTCTTTTGCTCCTGAATATCTGTCAACTATGCAGCTTCTCATCCCTCTCCATTAATAACAAACTGTACATGCACATGACATACCTGCATACCTGTGCATATACCATGTAGCTACGAGAACTAACCCATACCTCTCATTATTCACATTACTACCCTGAAGTCTTCTACTGCTTCTCATGGCTTAGTAATACCCAGATAGCTTACAGTGGCCCAGAACCACCTGGAAGGTAGGTAAAGAGGGCTAAGAAGGTAAAGAGGGTTTCCTGTGATGCATTGACCCATGACCAATAAATCCAAAAAAGCCTATATGTAAGCTGGATTGATGTGGCTCTGTAAACTTTATTAGCTACAGGCTCACTGTACACCAGTGGTTCCTGGGGCTGTAAGGGATGATTTGCTTATTCAGGAATGATGCATCATGGAAACCTCAGTTGCTCACTTACAGCTGAATTGTCACAAATGCCTTCTGTTTTAAGAAGCCAAAATTGCATTTATTAAGTGTGATCGTTACAAATTTGAGATCCCTATGCTGTATCATTTTCCATGAGTGCCTCTCCTACTTTCTGGACATGGTTGTAAGTAGGAAGATAAATGGAGAGAGCAATGATCAAGTCTGAATAACAGATCACAGATGTGTGTGGCTGGCAGCAGGGTTAAGAAAGAGCAAATAGAGACAAGAGAAAACAGAGAGAAGGGACTTGGAGCCGCAGTTCACAATGAATGCCTTGTAAATAATAATGATATTTTAGTAGGTCAGTAATATATTATTACTTTATTGATCATAGGCAAGTTCAGAATGGATCTGTGCACTTTCAGGTTGACTTATCCTTCAAATTTGCTTTTAGATACCAGCAAAATTTATCAGATTATCAATGATACATAATCATAAGCAGGCCAAACACGCATCAGTTTTTCAAGCGTTTTGATAAAATCTGCCAGAAATCTATAGTGCAATGAGCCACATCTATTGTCATTTTTATTGATTTGTGGCAAAATTTGATCAAAATTACGAACGGACAGAATCTGCCGTAGTAAATCAATGGCCCATAGCGTTGCCAATGGTCCAATGCTGCAGTACGATAGATTTTCAATAGATTTCATAGTGCAATCTGTTGAAAATCTATGTGCTGTGTATGGGGGAATTGCATCTCTTTCTGATGAGATTCAGATCAGAGAGGGATTGATCTGTTTGCTGCATTGGTGTGTGGTAAGATTGGGCTCTGCTAAACTGACCATCATTTAAAAAAGAAAAGAGTACTGTATCTGTTAAAGAAAATAAAGGACTTGTGCCACACTTAATAAAATATCAGCAGCCTGTTAGTAACAGGATTCCCTACCCCTACAATTCAAAGTATATAATCAAAACCTACAGCGTATATATATATATATATATATATATATATATATATATATATATATGTGTGTTTGTGTATATATATATATATATATATATATATATATATATATATATATATATATATATATATATATATATATATATATATATATATATATATATATATATATATATATATATATATATATATATATATATATATATATATATATAATTTAGATCAAAAATAGATAAATGTGATTTGATAAACACTCATTAATCAAAATGACCAACAATTACTTTTAGTTCCTGTATTTGGCAGTTTTGATTTATTTAAATATTTATCAATTCGCATTCACTGGCTGCATTTTTTCCTTTTTTTTATCTAATACGCCTTCTTTAAATTTTGTATCCACAGCAGTGGAGTTTAGGTGTTTATGACTGTATTCTATAATTGGACATTGACTTTGCTGTATTAAATTAATATGTGGAATTATCCAGATATGTATTAAATGGTGATTGGTGAATATAAACCTATTCATTTAGCGCCATGGGTTTTGATTAAATACTTTTATATTCATGTTGAAATAGGTCTAGCATGTTCATCTACAGTTTCAATACACTCTAAATTAAGAACATTTTTTTCTTTAAAATATGTTAAGGCTGTTGTATAATTAGGAATAAGCTCTTAGAAAGAATGCTTCCCAGCCTTTTTGAAGCACTAGTCTGGACAAGGTGATTTTCTTAGGGCTTACAGCTGTGTTTAGGGCCACCCCTGAGCAGTCTTCTGGGACTAGTTAGCAAGTCACAGAAAACTATAACTCACACTCATTATTTCCATTTTGAATGGTTACTATGTAAAACATTGTACAATGAGGGTTTAATTGCCAAAATACCTCTTGTATGTATTCTATTATAATGTGATCTGCAGGTCTGCATAACCAACTCATTGAATACCTGATGTGAAAATTGTGTATGCAGAAAGGAAATAATATTCCTGCAATCATGAAACACGTTATCACTTGTTAATGGCTACTGCCATATATAGTTTTATTTTATTTTTTTCATTGATAGAATAGAACCCCTGAAAAGTAGGCCAAGGTATATACTATAATCTAGACAATTTCATCAAAACCACAGGTATTTATACAACAAAAAAGTAAGTACGAGGCAGAGTCTAAAAGTAGCCTTAATACAGCAATAAAAAAGAAAATCAGAACAATATAACAGACAGTTGTTTTAAAGTGAACCCGGGGTGAAAATAAACTGATGAGATAAATAATTGTATTTATCCTGCTACTTCTAAAAATGACTTTTTTTTACATATCCCATGGTTTTATTTTATATTTAAACACTTACAAAGTAGAGTGAATGTTTTGTTGTCTCTGCTCAGTGGCAGCCTTTTAAGTGTTATAGAATTTGAAAGAGGTCAATAGTTCATGTATTTTATCTCCCCCTGCCCTCAGAAGTTGAATTCTGCCAGGAAAACTTTTATTGCTGTACTATGCTTATCAGTGATGTTTACTATGTTCCCGACAAGGTACCAACAAGACAGAAGCTTTCACTTCCTTGCCTAAAAATTACCTCTTTCAGGCAGCAAAATAAAACAAGTAAAACAGGCTGGTTATTAATATGTTTTGTACTGTACTTACTCATGTTTATCTCATCATGTCACATGTCACTTGGGTGTACTTTAACCATTTCTGCCGCTCGGACGTGAAGCTCACGTCAGGGTGGCTGCTCTGCTGTGGTGTGGCGTGCTCCCGTGCGCGATCGCGGGCACGCCCCCGTTTTGTCCCTCGGTAGCCCTGGGATCAGTGAATGGGAACATGGTTCCCGATCACCGATCCGTGTCCCCAGCAGAAAAACCGAAGCGCTCTTACTAGAGGCTTCAGTCTTTCTGCCTGTAAAAATTTCCGCATCCCCCTTGTGCTTCCACTTAGCAAGAAGCACAAGGAAGAAAAAAAAAATCAAGGTGGCCATCTTGTGGCCAAATAGTAAAACTACTACATATTTTTTACATTACAATTTACACATATAATAACATTAAAAATTGCAACATTTTAACCTATCACATTGTTAGTAGGCGTGTTTATAGATAAGGGCAGTTGGTGCTGTCTGTTTTTTACATGTCTATCAGTAGAGTAAAGATGATGACTCGTGGGCTCACGGTGGATCAAACAACATGAACGAATTACAAAGCAATTATTAATCATTTCTTAATCAATCTTCTATTTTGTTGTGCAGACTTAAGCTGAGTCCTGGGCCAGACGCTATGGAAAGCACTGAGTGCAGGGCAGTGAACAGGAAAAGGCAGCATAAAAGCTGCAGCTTCAGGACTTGGCTGGCCGGGCATGGTCATGTTCTATGCCTAGCTATCCCTACCTTTAGGCTATGCAGTCTCCATGCAGTGACATGGGTGAAGCTAAGTGTAGGTATGATAACCATACTCACCAATAAGCAGGGACGGATTTCTGGGAAGGCCACAAAGGCCTGGGCCTTGAGTGACTACCACTCAATAGGAATGGAAGCTGCTGCATATGGAGGTGGAGGCTGCAAACAGGAACAACACATAGAAGTGGGGTGCTACTGCCCAAAAGAGCTGTACATGAAGAAGAGGGGCTGCTGTTCATGGACATTATATATGGATGAGGGAGCTGCACATGGAAGGGGATGAACATTAAAGTTTACCTAGAGGTGCTAAAAATATAAATTCGGCTTTACCAATAAGGGGGCCACTTCCTGTATTGAAATCATGGTATCCTCTTTATCTGCAACCGCGACAGATAAGAATGGCACACAGCGCAGAGGGCAAAAAGATGGCGCGGCATTGACTTACATTATATAACGCTATTTAGGTTAAACGGTTAAAAAAATGCAGGGGGGCTAGTGTTAGACAGCGGGGGTCGGAGGGTGAGAGTGTTAGGCAGTGGGGGTGGAGGGAGTAGGATTACGTTGAGGAAGGATGTGTTCATAGGCATTATTACCTTGTCCCGTCAGGCTATCGCTCCTTCACTTCCTAGATAGTTTGCAGGAGTCCTGCAGCCAGCCAATCACCAAGCAGGGACTGAAGCCACAAGGTGATTGGCTGGATGCAGGACTACAGCAAACTAACTAGGAAGTGAAGGAGCGATCGCTGGGACAAGGTAATGTATGCCTATACACTTATCCTCCCTCCACCTAATCCTACTCCCTCCACCTCCACTGCCTAACACTCTCCCCCTGCATTTTTTAATGTTGCACCGCTCCACCGATAAATGTATCATAAAACGCTATTGACCGTTTGATTATATTTACATTAAAATGGTAAATAGCGGTTTATGATACATTTATCGTCGGATCGGTGCACCATTTTTCAACCTGTGCCATTTTGAACTGTACCCTCTGCAACTACTGAGCAAGCTCACTATAAACATCTACTTTGCAGATTCCAGCGGGTCAAATTAATCAACTAAAAGTCTTGGTCCCCCAAGTGAACATTTTCAGATACTAAGATCCTTCTCAACTTCTGTATTGCAGGGAATATTAGCAAGTCTTATCAATGATTTATTCCTCTGGATACCTTTCCAACTTTATTTTTTTTTACAAGCCTCAAAATTATTTTTCTACCTTGAGCTATAAATGTAGAATGTTAACAATTACCTTCCCTGATATATTTTATATCCATTTTGTAATTGTGCTCATTCTTCAATCAAGCATCCCTGACATATACAAGCCATTTTAATACTGGTGAATTATGCCTCATCTCCATTTCCTTTACTGCATCTTCATACCGTTTAAGATTTACTCTCACATCTACCTAGATAATAGCATATTAAATTGCTTTTTCTTTTATAGACTTTCAGTGCAGGTTGATTTTTGTTTTGCTTTATTTCCCTAGCAGAAAAGTGTTTACTATAATTCTGTGATGAGATTTCTTTAGAGGTGTCAGGATAATGAATTTTAGAACGAGTAGATAAGTACATATTGTGGGAGTTGAATGCACTTGAAGAACATTTATTACTGAAAGGATAAAAGCTACAGTTGCAAACGGAGGAGATGGCAGTAATTGCCAAATCCTGTTATTTCTAGAATAAGCAACCTCTCATAGGGCCCATCACATGATCTGGAGGTCAGGAGTTGGTCAGATCTGAGGAGATCGTCAGATTTCACTATAAAGCAGGAACCCCTGTGTCAGTGATGAAGGCCAATGTAGCCTGAAACAGCCGTCTGCAAGTTGGATTAGTATGGCTCTATAAAATGAATAGGCTATAAGTACATTGCACACCAGAGGTTCAGGATCCTTGCCTGAATTTCAGGTACAAAAAGGATAGATTTGCCTATTAACTCACTGAGCAGAAGTGATACATGATGGTTAGTGTCTTATTGTTCATATAAAGCTAAATAACTATAAATCCTTTCTATTGTCAGAAAACAAATGTATATTTAGCATACAGTAGGTTATTTAATAAGAAGGCTTCTAGGTTTTAGGTTCCTTTAACCACTTAAGGACCACAGTCTTTTCGCCCCTTAAGGACCAGAGCCTTTTTCTCCATTCAGACCACTGCAGCTTTCACGGTTTATTGGATTGGGTAAAAGTTATAGCGTTTACAAACTATGGTGCCAAAAGTGAATTTTCCCATTTTCAAGCATCTCTGACTTTTCTGCGCACCTGTCAGGTTTCATGAGGGGCTAAAATTCCAGGATAGTACAAATACCCCCCAAATGACCCCATTTTGGAAAGAAGACATCCCAAAGTATTCAGTGAGAGGCATGGTGAGTTCATAGAAGATTTTATTTTTTGTCACAAGTTAGCGGAAAATGACACTTTGTGACAACAACAACAAAAAAAAGTTTCCATTTCTTCTAACTTGCGACAAAAAAAAAAAATTAAATCTGCCACGGACTCACTATGCTCCTCTCTGAATACCTTGAAGTGTCTACTTTCCAAAATGGGGTCATTTGTGGGGTGTGTTCACTGTCCTGGCATTTTGGGGGGTGCCTAATTGTAAGCACCCCTGTAAAGCCTAAAGATGCTCATTGGACTTTGGGCCCCTTAGCGCAGTTAGGCTGCAAAAAAGTGCCACACATGTGGTATTGCCGTACTCAGGAGAAGTAGTATAATGTGTTTGGGGTGTATTTTTACACATACCCATGCTGGGTGGGAGAAATATCTCCGTAAATGACAATTGTTTTATTTTTTTTTACACACAATTGTCTATTTATAGAGATATTTCTCCCACTCAGCATGGGTATGTGGAAAAATACACCCCAAAACACATTATACTACTTCTCCTGAGTACGGCGATACCACATGTGTGGCACTTTTTTGCACCCTAACTGCGCTAAGGGGCCCAAAGTTCAATGATTACCTTTAGGATTTCACAGGTCATTTTGAGAAATTTCGTTTCAAGACTACTCCTCACGGTTTAGGGCCCCTAAAATGCCAGGACACCCCATTTTAGAAAGAAGACACCCCAAGGTAATCCGTTAGGAGGATGGTGAGTTCATAGAAGATTTTTTTTTTTGTCACAAGTTAGCGGAAATTGATTTTAATTGTTTTTTTTCACAAAGTGTGATTTTCCGCTAACTTGTGACAAAAAATAAAATCTTCTATGAACTCACCATACTCCTAACGGAATACCTTGGGGTGTCTTCTTTCTAAAATGGGGTCATTTGTGGGGTTCCTATACTGCCCTGGCATTTTAGGGGCCCTAAACCGTGAGGAGTAGTCTTGAAACCAAATGTCGCAAAATGACCTGTGAAATCTTAAAGGTACTCATTGGATTTTGGGCCCCTTAGCGCACTTAGGGTGCAAAAAAGTGCCACACATGTGGTACCGCCGTACTCAGGAGAAGTAGTATAATGTGTTTTGGGGTGTATTTTTACACATACCCATGCTGGGTGAGAGAAATATCTCTGTAAATGACAATTGTTTGATTTTTTTTACACACAATTGTCCATTTACAGAGAGATTTCTCCCACCCAGCATAGGTATGTGTAAAGATACACCCCAAAACACAATATACTACTTTTTCTGAGTACGGCGATACCACATGTGTGACACTTTTTTGCAACCTAGGTGCGCTAGGGGGCCTAACGTCCTATTCACAGGTCATTTTGAGGCATTTGGATTCTAGACTACTGCTCACGGTTTAGGGCCCCTAAAATGCCAGGGCAGTATAGGAACCCCACAAGTGACCCCATTTTAGAAAGAAGACACCCCAAGGTATTCTGTTAGGAGTATGGTGAGTTCATAGAAGATTTTTTTTTTGTCACAAGTTAGCGGAAAATGACACTTTGTGAAAAAAAAAACAATACATATCAATTTCCGCTAACTTGTGACAAAAAATAAAATCTTCTATGAACTCATCATGCACCTAACAGAATACCTTGGGGTGTCTTCTTTCTAAAATGGGGTCACTTGTGGGGTTCCTATACTGCCCTGGCATTTTAGGGGCCCTAAACCGTGAGGAGTAGTCTTGAACCCAAATGTCTCAAAATGACCTGTGAAATCCTAAAGGTACTCATTGGACTTTGGGCCCCTTAGCACAGTTAGGCTGCAAAAAAGTGTCACACATGTGGTATCGTCGTACTCAGAAGAAGTAGTATAATGTGTTTTGTGGTGTATTTTTACATATAACCATGCTGGGTGGGAGAAATATCTCTGTAAATGACACATTTTTGATTTTTTTTACACACAATTGTCCATTTACAGAGAGATTTCTCCCACCCAGCATGGGTATGTGTAAAAATACACCACAAAACACATTATACTACTTCTCCTGAGTATGACGATACCACATGTGTGACACTTTTTTGCAGCCTAGGTGCGCTAAGGGGCCCAACGTCCTATTCACATGTCATTTTGAGGCATTTGTTTTCTAGACTACTCCTCACGGTTTAGGGCCCCTAAAATGCCAGGGCAGTATAGGAACCCCACAAGTGACTCCATTTTAGAAAGAAGACACCCCAAGGTATTCCGTTAGGGGTATGGTGAGTTCATAGAAGATTTTATTTTTTGTCACAAGTTAGTGAAAAATGAAACTTTGTGAAAAAAACTATAAAAATCCAATTTCCGCTAACTTTTGACAAAAAATAAAATCTTCTATGAACTCATCATACACCTAACAGAATACCTTAGGGTGTCTTCTTTCTAAAATGGGGTCACTTGTGGGGTTCCTATACTGCCCTGGCATTTTACGGGCCCAAAACTGTGAGTAGTCTGGAAACCAAATTTCTCAAAATGACTGTTCAGGGGTATAAGCATCTGCAAATTTTGATGACAGGTGGTCTATGAGGGGGCAAATTTTGTGGAACCAGTCATAAGCAGGGTGGCCTCTTAGATGACAGGATGTTTTGGGCCTGATCTGATGGATAGGAGTGCTAGGGGGGTGACAGGAGGTGATTGATGGGTGTCTCAGGGGGCGGTTAGAGGGGAAAATAGATGCAATCAATGCACTGGGGAGGTGATCGGAAGGGGGTCTGAGGGGGATCTGAGGGTTTGGCCGAGTGATCAGGAGCCCACACGGGGCAAATTAGGGCCTGATCTGATGGGTAGGTGTGCTAGGGGGTGACAGGAGGTGATTGATGGGTGTCTCAAGGTGTGATTAGAGGGGGGAAATAGATGCAAGCAATGCACTAGCGAGGTGATCAGGGCTGGGGTCTGAGGGCGTTCTGAGGTGTGGGCGGGTGATTGGGTGCCCGCAAGGGGCAGATTAGGATCTAATCTGATGGGTAACAGTGACAGGTGGTGATAGGGGGTGATTGATGGGTAATTAGTGGGTGTTTAGAGGAGAGAAGAGATGTAAACACTGCACTTGGGAGGTGATCTGATGTCGGATCTGCGGGCGATCAATTGGTGTGGGTGGGTGATCAGATTGCCCGCAAGGGGCAGGTTAGGGGCTGATTGATGGGTGGCAGTGACAGGGGGTGATTGATGGGTGGCAGTGACAGGGGGTGATTGATAGGTGATTGACAGGTGATCAGTGGGTTATTACAGGGAATAACAGATGTAAATATTGCACTGGCGAATTGATAAGGGGGGGGTCTGAGGGCAATCTGAGCGTGTGGGCGGGTGATTGGGTGCCCGCAAGGGGCAGATTAGGGTCTAATCTGATGGGTAACAGTGACAGGTGGTGATAGGGGGTGATTGATGGGTAATTAGTGGGTGTTTAGAGGAGAGAAGAGATGTAAACACTGCACTTGGGAGGTGATCTGATGTCGGATCTGCGGGCGATCTATTGGTGTGGGTGGGTGATCAGATTGCCCGCAAGGGGCAGGTTAGAGGCTGATTGATGGGTGGCAGTGACAGGGGGTGATTGATGGGTGGCAGTGACAGGGGGTGATTGATGGGTGATTGATAGGTGATTGACAGGTGATCAGTGGGTTATTACAGGGAATAACAGATGTAAATATTGCACTGGTGAATTGATAAGGGGGGGTCTGAGGGCAATCTGAGCGTGTGGGCGGGTGATTGGGTGCCCGCAAGGGGCAGATTAGGGTCTAATCTGATCGGTAACAGTGACAGGTGGTGATAGGGGGTGATTGATGGGTGATTGATGGGTAATTAGTGGGTGTTTAGAGGAGAGAAGAGATGTAAACACTGCACTTGGGAGGTGATCTGATGTCGGATCTGCAGGCGATCTATTGGTGTGGGTGGGTGATCAGATTGCCCGCAAGGGGCAGGTTAGGGGCTGATTGATGGGTAGCAGTGACAGGGGGTGATTGACGGGTGATTGACGGGTGATTGACAGGTGATTGACAGGTGATCAGGGGGGATAGATGCATACAGTACACGGAAGGGGGGGGGGGGGGTCTGGGGAGAATCTGAGGGGTGGGGGGGGGTGATCAGGAGGGAGTAGGGGGCAGATTAGGGACTAAAAAAAATAGCATTGACAGATAGTGACAGGGAGTGATTGATTGGTGATTAGGGGGGTGACTGGGTGCAAACAGTGGTCTGGGAGGTGGGCAGGGGGGTGTCTGAGGGGTGCTGTGGGCGATCAGGGCACAGGGAGGGGGGGAAATCAGTGTGCTTGGGTGCAGACTAGGGTGGCTGCAGCCTGCCCTGGTGGTCCCTCGGACACTGGGACCACCAGGGCAGGAGGCAGCCAGTATAATAGGCTTTGTATACATTACAAAGCCTATTATACATGCGTGCAGCGGCGATCCGGGTGCTAGTAACCCGCCGGCGCTTCTGAACGGCCGGCGGGTTACAGCGAACAGTGGGCGGAGCCAGTCCCCGGCGGCTGATCGCGTCACGAATGACGCGATCGCTGCATAGCCACTCCCGCAGCCGCCCCCGCCGCTGGGCGTATTGCGGTCGTTTGGGCCCGGACTTTGCCGCCGCCCATCAGCTGGGGGCGGTCCTCAAGTGGTTAAGATTCTTGCCAGTGGTTCTGGTTCCTTATCTAGGTACTCTCGACAGTTAGAACGGCAAACTTTCAAAAAGGGGATCGTGTTTCTGGGAAGCGCTGTCAGGTGGCTACAGCTGTGATGCGGCTCTGACAGCGGCCACTGGCACACAGCACATCCAGTGCTGGTTCTTTCATGTATTGAAGTGAAGAGCTACACACATCTGGGTTTGACACGCCCATCACCCTCTAATTGCCGATGCCCTGAGCAGCATGGTGGAACGGCCCTGAGTGGATAGCAAGAAGTGCTACTCTAACTGCTATAGGGAAAGTTGATTTTTCATTGTTAAGTTTGGGCTAGTAGGTGTTTTGGGGACTCGGAGAGGGAAATGCTTCAGGGAAAGGCTGAAGACCAAAAGTGTTTTAATCTACAGCACTTTGTATTTCTAATACAAAAAATATAGATAGAAGATAACATTTGTTTAAAAAATGCTGTTGTTGTTTTTTTGTCTCAATAAGGTTTATTACATTTTTAGAGGTGTGTAGAATATTCAATATAGCATCCATTCCCTTTTTCCATTTCAGCTATACTGCACTGTACATCATATGAATCATGAAAGCAATAACACATGTGCCTTTGTAATTTTTCTTTGTTATATCGTGTGTTCCTATCCTTGAAAATTATCTTAGTTTGGACGATGGGTGATTAATCAGAACTGGATTAAAGATCAATGTCAAGAGGAAAGACGAAATGGAAAGCGGATGGAATGGTTATAATTGGAGAATGGTAAGGAAAACAAAACGTACAGTATGGCAATATGATGTCATAGCTTAAGTTAGTGGCTGCATTTATTCTAATGGTAGATCCATGTGCTAAAGGGCATAATGGATTGTGGTTTAAGGCAACACTCTAATGTTAGGTCAATGAATGTATAAGACGTTAGCATCTCAGTAAGCCCTCCAACATTCAGGGAGGGTTGGTTCACACTACTGGACCATCTACCAGAGCAGATGGCAGTGGACCAATAGACATGATGATTTGGCTCATGTTTTCCTATGGGTCAGTTTATACATGCCTGTTTAATGTGTTCAGTTTTGTCCATTAAGTTTCTGCAACAGACAAATCCGACAGGTATGATTTTTTCCCAATGCCTTTCCATTCATCTAGCAGAATAGTGCACATCCTCACCTGAGCGTAATGGACAGGGCTGGGGGGTGGGGAGTCGAGAGGGGTATTTTGGGAGGAATGTGCACACAGGCTACATTAATATACTGTGATCTTGGGGGGGGCAAGATTTTGCCAGGGGGCTAACCAAGTCATAGTTATGCCCCTACAAACAGGCATTATGAGGGGGGGGGGGGAGTTGTTTAAAGGAGTTGAGGCTGGCTGTCAGACAGCAGTATCAGAAAGGATAAGGCAGATAATGGGTGATACATGCAAAACCCACCCAAGAGAACAGCAATAATGTAATGTTTAAAACTACAGCCGTTTCTGCACAGAATATACTGTATTTTCCAGTGTATATGACAATAAGGATGTGCTTTAGGTGCACATGCTGCTTACATGGAACTCCCATCCAAATCTTTTATGCATGCTCCGAGGCTGGAAATCTTCAAATGCACCCTTAAAACACACCTCTTTAGAGATCTATTCATATCTGCAAATCAGGTCTCACTGCCTCATCTGCTAGTCCCTTATGAACCAACTATGGTCTGTTTTGTCCTCTGCCTGCTAATTCTTGTGCCCCATATACAATAATGTTATTATTGTACTTGCCAGTGGCAGTTGTGTAGTGATGGCGCATGGACAGAGACAGCAGTTCCAAATAGCATTGTCAGGTTACAACTCTTTAATCAGCAGCGCCAAATAGAAATAGCTACTTGATAATGGCCAGGGTTTAGTTAGTGACTACAACTATTTAATTAGCGGCTCATTAAAATAGCGTTTTCTTAGAGCCTCATAGAGAATTTGCAGCTATAACCTCACATTTTCATAATCATTACCACAATAATGTATTAGCACCGCCACAAACAAAATTTGTTGTATTAGTCAATCTAGTAATGTATCAACATCACCACAGCCTTCTCATTCTCTCATTATCGTTTATAGACTACCACCACAAACTTTTCTTAGAATTAGTGTTAGGCATTTCATGGGAGGGTTCATGGCCTGGGAGGGTTATGGTGGCCATACATGGTACAATTTTTTCATCCAATCTTACCATTTCTATGTAGTATAAAGGTAAATTAAGTGAATATACTGAAAGGATAATTTAGGCAGTTCCCTTATATTACATAGAAATGGTAAGATTGGATGAAATTTTTTTACCATGTATGGCCACCATTAGTGTGAGAGATAGAGATACCGTTACCGATATTCTACTTATCTCCAATTATTTACCATTTACCCCAGGTGCCACAATTACCAGGTAATGTTTCACATGCAGTTAGTGTTAGGAGTAGGTGCATCACAGATGGATTAAGATGTAATAGAGCCTGAGGTAAGGTAATAGATTTAAGACCCCCTTGTGCTCCTTTTGGAAAGCTAAAGTGGAGAGAGGTCAGAGAAGGTGGCAGGTGTGCCCCTTGACACCCACTAGACCCCAGGCACCTGCCTAGATTACCTGGTGGATGATCCTGTTCTGAGGTGCAGGTAGTGCTAGGTGTAGGTAGAGGAAGGGTTAGTGTCAGGCACAGGTAGGGAAGGGTTAGTGTGAGAGATAGGATAGGGAAGGGGCCATAGTTGAAAATCAGTACAGTTACCTACATTCTATCTATCGACAATAATTTATCATTTTCAACCAACTCCATAATTACTCACGTGTCCTACTTACACAGGCACCAAAATTACAAAGAAGAAATCTGCCCGCAACACAACATTTCTGTAAAACTAAATGTTGTCTCCACCAGGTGCACAACATTGCCGAGACATCTGAATTTTTTTTACCATCCGTACAACATTTCCGATACAACCACCGTTTGTTTTCACGATGTGCCTTAATTTCCATGCGCTATTATTACATACACCTCTGATGTTGGCTCTATATAAATAAGAATGATAATATTGACTGTGCAGGTAACAATGTCTTGTCCATGGCATATGTATGCTGTTCTTTCCTGAATGAGGGTTACATTAAACTCATTCTTAGGCTTTAACCCACAGAAGTTTATGGAAAAAATTATGTGCATTATACAGGTATTTAGTCAAAAACAAAATCTTTTTTCCTGATGGGAACAGTTGCAGAAAATTGCACAAATAACCATTGGTCACTGTATTTTCTTTCAAGTAACCCCAAGCCCGAACATTAGCCGTTCTTGGTCATTGTATTGTCATGACGTGAAATAGCAGTCAAAGCAGCCAAGACATTCGTTTTGAGTCAGATTATGACAAGCTAAGGAATGTAATTTTTCGTTAAACACATTAGATATTAACGGTGTAAGGAACTGAATGACTTCAGTTTTATTGCTTCCAGCTCTCGTGAAACTGATCCTGCAAAGTCTGCTTATACAGTTTGCGGATTCAACAAATTGCACTACAGAAATAACACAGTCGACTCCCCTTACTACTAATCCCTGAGATTCGGTGGCTGTTGTATTCTTGTCTTGTAAAATTAATGCCCATAAATACTTTGTTCTTTCATATGTGAACCCAACACTTTGTAGCGGTAATCATTACAAGCTATATGGTCCATCATGCCTAAAGCATTATGAGATCACTGGAGAGCTACACAACCACCTTCTCTTTGACCCGAGGAAAATGTATGGCTTTGCATTGTAGTCATCCCCCTACTTTAAACTTCACCTGCTTATGAAGGATTTTCCTGAATAGCCTAATACAGTCTAGGGATCGGCTTAGCTTCTCATTGAAGTGGATGTCCTACTAGCAAGTGCATTTCCCTGGCACATTTGATGTCCCTGAGCTTTCTGTTGCTGGGATAGAGAGATGGCTTACGGAGACAGCTTGTACAATCAGGCTACTAATTCTTTGATAATGGAACCAGTCACAGCATTCATCTCTCTGCCGTATTCTGATGATGGCACTAATAGCTTATTGACTAGCACTGGCTGAGTGGCCCAAGAAGCATCATTAAATCAGTACAGAATGGCAAATCAAGACTATAAACAAAGGTCAATGGCTAATTTATAACACAGCTTCTTATCTACACAATGAAAACCACGATGTGGAGACCTGCTTTGATAATGCTCCCCGGCATGATTTATTTCTAGCGTTAAGTATAAACAGTAATGGAGAAATAATCCTGGATCTGCAACACATGGTTTATCCCTTTTAGAGGCACTTTCATTTCCAGATATTTCTTCTCTTTCCCGTTTCTTTCAACTTCAAATATAAGCAGCATCCGGCAGCTGGATCTTTATCAGACAAGCTGATGGCTCAATCTTTAACATCTGGATGTCTGGTGCTTGCAGATTCTAGTCAAATGCTTGACACTCCTGGACTCCAGAAAGAAAACCAAAACTATATCCTTATTCAAAATAAAAAATCTACCAGACCATCAATAAGCTGCTGTATGTGTGTCAGACAAAGTGGTACTTGAAGTGGAGCTAATCTCAGAACTGTATTATATGGAGAGCTGCCTTGGCAGAGCTCTCCTTCAGTCTATTCACAGTTGCTGATAAGAGGTAATTAGACAGGTTTGACAGGTTTCAGAGAAGTACAGTTTTTCAGCAACTAAGTGTCTGATGCAATAAAGTCCAGTAAAATTGCCATGCAGGGAGCTCACAGCAATTTTACCATTACTAGCAGGGCCAGATTTAGGCCAAGGCCATCTAGACCATGGCCTAGGGCACCACAGGAGCAAGGGCACCAAAGCAGCAGGCTAAACTGGTGCACGCTTGCAAATGCTGCAATGCAGGGAGATCAGGAGAGTGCCTGACCGCAGTACTCTGCTGCTAGCCGCCTGTGCAGCAGCCACCTTGCTCTCTGCACATTTACATTGTGGACTTGGGCAGCATTGGAGATGGAAAGGAAGCTTCTGCACTGGAGATGAGTGGAGAAATGAGTGACACTTATGGCTGCTGCGGCGTGAAGACAAGCTGGCTACCTATACTGAAAGGGGGAGTGGGAAAAGGAGGGATTAAGGGAGTCATCTGGCTATCTATACTGGAGAGAAAGGGGGAGGGGAAATCTGGCTACCTATACTGGAGGGAAGGGGAGGGGTCAACTCGCTACCTATACCAATGGGGGGTGGCTGGTGACAGTGGCCTTGGGCAGTTAAGAGTACAAATCTGGCCCTGATTAATAGCGCCGGGGAAGCAGGGCTGTTATCCCTTCGCCCCACCCATATTACCAGGTTACCGCGAGCGTTGCCATGGTAACACACACAGCATAATGCATGGCACCATAGTAAGGCAGCAAGCGACGCTAAGGGTCAAGGCTGATGCACCCCCGTGCTAATAATGGTCAAATTGCTGTGTGCTCTCTGCACACAGCACATTTACTGGACTTTAATGTATCAGGCTCTATATGTGGAATAAAGACTTTTCAGTGTGGGCTGTGCAAGAGTTTGGGTCCGCTTCAATTACCCACAGTTAAAGGATAACTCTGCTTTAGTAGAAATACATTTTATAATGTATCTCATTATGATACAAGCCATTTTACAACTGCACATAGTTACTGTAATTTTATAAGGCCGTCTGAGTATGCAGCTGCTAACTTTCTAATAATGGTGAAAAACAAACAAACAAACAAATCACTCCACAAAAAGAGCACCCGACAAGAAATGCCATTTGGAAATAGTTTGCTGGAAATATTTGAAGAAAGATGGATCTATGATGATTTTCAGCACTTTTGAACATCACTAATTAACGGACAGCTGAAAGTGCACACACAGCCACCCACTTAAAAATATATTTGATATTGCCATTATTATGTTCTAACATACACTAATAAAAATTCCATTGGACCTTTAGATGAATGCATTGAAAGCCAAGCTTTGTATTTTTCATCATTTCACTTCAGACATAAGCATTTACTGTAAGTCATGCCAACAAGATGAAGAGGTGGGAACCATCTGTAGGCTGAAACAGTGTTTCTGTAATTTTACACATCTCCAGATACAAGCGGGCCGCTATGTGCAAGTTACAGGATAAGCTTTGTTGGGCAAAACCAATTTACATGTGTGTTTGCATCAGGTAATGGTGGACGTGATAGAGGAGGTGGGTGCGAGGGCACTGAAGAGACCTAGCGACGGCCGTTTTGGGTTAACCCCACTATTTCTAATGACAGGATAGAAAAAAAGCTTCTATCTTATTAAAAAGGCTGGCCAGGCAGGACCTTCCAGAGATAACAACATCACATGGTTCAGTTACTGACCGCACTGTATGGACCAGACAGAAATCAGTTGTGCCATCATAAATCCCAGGGCTGACTGGAGAAATCACTCAGGAAAGAAGCTTCTCTGAGGAGAGACTTTATTCAATCTAGGGCAATATAATGTGCCAGTAAATAATCATATTGACTTGGTAGACTGTTAAAAAAAAGAAAGAAAGAAAGAAAAATACGATCCTATAACATGTGACAGTTTTACTTGCAGATAATGAGAAGAGGAGATGTTAGCTACTAAATTAGAAGCTTGCTTGTGGCAATGGATACTTTTCACTCATCACTAGATATAAGACCTTCCACCCAGTGATCCAAAATGAGTTATGTCACGGACGGTTGCGGGGCCGCAGGCGCATCCTGTAACCACCCGTGAAGAAAAGCGATCGCACTCGACTCTCTGCATCGATTGCGCTTCAAATCGATACAATCCGGGTTGAGTGTGTAGGGGCAGCTGCAGTCTTTTCTCAGCAGAGAGAGAGCCCCAGCCTAAATGCTGGTTGGCCCTTTTGATATGCTAATGAGCCTGGGCCCAGAGAGTCCCTGGCTTCAAGCTGTGCTGATGGCCCATCCATCAGGTATAAGGTGACAAACACCATGACAGAACCAATTTAGAGTGAGGAAACTCAGACACTCCGACTCCTTTTCCCAGCAGGGAGCCGACATGGGGCTTGCTGCTGCCAACTTCAAAGAACCTTTGCCTGGGAATGACCTGGTATAAATCCCAGGGGTCTCTCATATTCCATAAACTGCTATATGTATCATATTTTCTGTGTTGCCAGACTGGCAGACCCTCCAAACTAACAGAGCAGGTAGGGCCCTGCCTGGCGTTGGTTCTGAGCACATTTCAGAACCTTCTGAGGTAAAGACTGCCCGTTAGGCAGTTCAACAGTGCCCTAATGGTACCACAGGGGTCCCACCCCTCATGTTTGGTATCAGACTGCTGGGTACATCGAGGCAGACCTGAAAATATTAGTAAATCTGCCCTGACCTGTACGGTTCTGTGAGATAGAGCCCATATATGGTTAAGGCATGATTTCTGGTCTCCAGGACAAGGGCAGGACTCATCTCATGTTCTAAGGGGGTGTGTGGGCCCGCCCTCACTTCCTCCTACTGAATCAGGGGCATAAGAATGGGAGAGGAGCCAAAACTCAGAGTCCTCCACTCTGAAACATCTTGAACTCTTCAGATGCCAGCTTGAGGATATGCTGGCATCCACCTGGTCTGAACTCTGAACTCTGGACTTTGAAACCAAGGACTTTATGATTCTTCCCACAATAAGGACATCTTCCCAGGAACTAAGTATTTTTCTCCCTTCTTTTATTTTTCATACTGGCTATTACTGTTTAATAATTGTCTGTATATATTAATTATTTATATTGCGTGAATAAACGACTTTCTCCAAGTCATTCACTTTCCGCTACCCTGCTTATCAGCACACACACAGAAATGATCCCGGGTCTCTGAAGATACGCTACTGTTTGTTGTTGTTGGCTAGACAGAATATCGTGTGTTAACCGTTTTATTCGCAGGACTAGTCAGTTAGTGAGTTCCTCTGTCTCAGGAAACAGAGGTGGTGGCAGATCCCATGAACTAGTGTGTGAGTTGTAATCACCCGTGTCTCACAGGCTCCCTTCTGAGTTGTCTGCGGCTAATTCTTAACGGTTCCTGCGCATTGACTGCGACCAGAGTTCGCACGATCTGTGCGCTGGCACCGTTTAGAAGGCTAAGTGCGGTCAGCCACAAGGGCTCCTGTGACAGTGTTAGGCAGCGGTTGGGACCTGTGTTGTGCTGAAAGTATCTAAGATAGCGCTAGCGCTATCAAGAAACAAACTAATTCGTTGGTGTAGCTGGAAGGCAATATATTTTTTATATATACAGAGAAACTGTGTAGCCAGTACCCCTTCCCCAAAGTTTTATTTTATTTGGCATGGAAATGTCCGGGAACTACCAGAACATGTGCCTAGCAGACCTGGAAAATCTTTGCGAAGAGAGGGGCATTGGCATCCTCCGCAAGACAAAACGGGACCTGATAGCAGACTTGTCCAGATGGGATGCCCAGCAACTGCGGGAGCCGGGAGTGTCCGCTGAGGTGGATACCAGCCCATCTGACAATCAAGGGGAACCAGAGGCTGAAGATCTTAGGCGTACAGAGGTTGAGCATCCTGCGGGCCCTGTTGCAACAGTTACGCCAGAGACTGTCAGTGTGGACCCCAATCCCAGAATTTCTGAAAGTACTCGCCTGGAACCGGCCAGTACTGGACTGTCCGTTTGTACTGATCCGCTAATGCAGCAGGCATTACAAAAGCTGATGGACACTGACCTGGACAAGTACCTGCAGTACATGCGTGAGGAGCGCCAATCTGCGGAACGCAATGCTGCTGCTGCTGCAGAACGCCACGCAGAGAGGGAGGCCGCTGCTGCAGAACGCCACGCGGAGAGGGATGCCGCTGAGCGGGAGCGCCAACGACAGCATGAGCTCAACATGGCAAAGGTTCAACAGGCCAGCCGGAGTTCACCGCCCAGCCTCCCTGCTGAAGGAGCTGCAGCACCCGTAAGTGCAAAATTTAAGTTTGCTAATATTGAAAAAGACACAGACATTGACTTGTTTTTGCGGTCTTTTGAAAAAGCATGCCGTCAGTATCGTCTGTCCCAAGACCAGTGGGCCAGACATCTGACACCTTTGCTGCGCTACAAAGCGCTTGATGCCTTCGCAGAATTGCCTGCGGAGAAGGATAATGATTATGCTGCTATAAAAGACGCTATCATTACTAAGTACCAGCTGACGCCAGAAGCCTATCGCAAAAAGTTCAGGGCCTGGCAGAAAAAGTCTTCTGATTCGTACCGAGATGTGGTCAGCAGCTTGCTCACCACACTCCGCCAGTGGACTCTAGGCCTCACCAAAGGGTCTTATGGCGTCCTGGAGGACTTGATAGTCCTCGAGCAATTTCTGAACATTTGCCCTGCTGATGTACGACAATTTGTGTTAGAACGCAAGCCGACTTCAGCAACTGTCGCTGCAGACCTTGCTGAGACTTTTGCAACTACCCGGGTGGCTGATACACGCAGAACTGTCCCATCCAGCTGGAGAGGAGGTCAGCCCAATACCTCGGCAGACTCTCCTGCCCCTGTGAGCCGTCAGCCACAGAGGCCAGCCAGCACAGCTTCTGCACCCAGGGCTGCAGCCTCTGGAGAGGTCACCTGTCACTACTGCCACAAGACGGGACACATGAAGTTCACCTGTCCGGAGCGGAGGCAGACCACCCCAGCACCTGGACCACTTGCACCTCGCCCGCGGCAGACACCACCTGCCAGCGTACCCCAACCAGGAGCCGCATCCAACCTGATGTTTGCAAAGGGGACAGGGAACTCCCCCATCACAAGCAATCACCAGCTGGTTACTGTGAATGACCAGCTTGTCACTGGTTTCCGTGACACCGGAGCAGATGTCACTCTGGTGCGTGCACACCTTGTCCCCGCAGAGGCCATCATTCCTGACCAGTACCTCACCCTCACTGGAGTGGGGGGCACTCTTTCGCACATTCCCCAAGCCCGGGTGTCCATCGACTGGGGGGTGGGGGTCCACGAGAAGGTTGTTGGGATCCTGGACCAACTGCCGGTCCCTGTTTTGCTGGGGACCGACTTAGGCACGCTGGTGTCGTACTATGAACCTGCACCAAGCCCTGTGGAATGCCAGGACGGAGACGGACTCTCTGCCCACACCCAGGTACTTTGCACCCAGGGGCAAGAACAGGGGGGAGGTGGGTTGAACGTGCCCAGTTCACGGGTACCTGTAGTTGATGTACAAACTGTCTGTGATGAAAATGTTCCTGTTACTGTTATTAATGCTTGTGACAATGATGTAGGTAATGCCAATATGTGCCATTCTGAAGGGATACCTGTGCTAGCGGTAACACGCAGCCATACTGCTCAGACCCTGAGCTCAGAACAGGTAGAGGAGGTCCCGGCCTCCTCCCCCTCCTCTGACCACAGGGATGGTACCCTTCAGCCACTAACCTCATACGTCACGGGCCAGCTGGCTGAGAGTGAGAGTGCTGCATTTGTGCAAGCACTCCAGACTGACCCTAACCTCGAGGCCCTCAGAAAACAGGCTTCTGAGCCCCTCACAGACGAGGCTACGTTCAAGGTATACTGGGAAGGTGGGAAGTTGTACAGTGAGCCTGTACACCCCACCGAAGGTGAAATGGGGATGGGTACCAAGTTGCTTGTGGTACCTAGTGCCTTCCGGGGGCATGTGCTGAAGTCCGCACATGACATTCCCCTGGCCGGGCACTTGGGGATCCACAGGACCCTTGATCGTATCCGGGGACATTTCTACTGGCCTCAAATGCGGATAGATGTGACGAACTACTGCCGCTCATGTACCATTTGCCAAAAGGTAAAAAGGGCTGAGAATCCCCGCAAAGCTCCCTTGTGTCCACTGCCAATCATAGGTGAGCCCTTTCACAGAGTGGCAGTCGACATAATTGGACCATTGCCCACTCCCAGCAGCAGTGGCAAGAGGTACATCCTGACGGTGGTGGATTACGCCACCCGCTATCCTGAGGCCATGGCACTTTCCTCCCTGAGAGCGGACAAGGTAGCCGACGCGCTACTTAACATTTTCTCCCGAGTCGGGTTCCCTGCGGAGATGCTCTCCGATCAGGGAACCCAGTTTATGTCCGGACTCATGGAGGCCCTGTGCAAAAAGATACAGATGACGCACATTGTCTCCACTCCCTACCACCCGCAGACCAATGGACTGTGTGAAAGGTTCAACGGGTCGCTGAAGCAAATGCTGACCACGTTTGTTGAGTCGCAAGGTGGCGACTGGGAACGATACCTGCCTCATCTGTTGTTTGCATACCGGGAGGTGCCGCAGGAATCTACCGGGTTCTCCCCGTTCGAGCTCCTGTATGGTAGGAATGTCCGAGGACCCCTACAATTGATGCGGGAGACGTGGGAGGGCAAGGGGGACCCCACAGATGTCTCTGTAGTTGATTATGTCCTCAAGTTCAGGGACAAGATGGAGTCCCTCACAGAAATGGTAACGGAAAACATGGCCCAGGCTCAGGCCAAACAAAAACTCTGGTATGACCGCACTGCTGGAGAGAGGTCATTTGAGGTAGGTGACAAAGTGTATGCCCTTCTTCCAGTGAGGCAGAACAAGCTGCAAGCGGCCTGGGAGGGACCCTACACCATAGTGCAACGGTTAAACCCTCTGACATACCTGGTGAACATGGGAGGCAGGAAACAGAAAAGCTTTCATGTCAACATGCTGAAGGCCCACCATGACAGGACCAAGTATGTGCTGCCAGTGTGCAGCCGGTTAGAGCAGGGAGAGGCAGACCCCCTATTAGACCTGCTGGCTGACATACGAGATGTGGACAGCGACCTAAGCGTCAACCCACAACTCTCCTCGCCCCAGCAAGAGCAGTTGCAGGAGGTGCTGGGTCCGTACCAGCACACCTTCTCCGGTGTCCCGGGGCGGACCAGTCTGGCAGTGCATAGGGTAGATACGGGCACCCATCCCCCCATCAGGCAATCCGCTTACCGCGTCTCCCCAGAGGTGCAAGCGGACATGCAGAAAGAGGTGAGGGAGATGCTGGAGCTAGGGGTGGTTCAAAAGTCCTGTAGTGCCTGGGCAGCCCCTGTTGTCCTGGTCCCCAAGAAGGACCAGACAACTCGGTTCTGCGTGGACTACAGGAAGTTGAACGCCATCACCACTACAGACGCCTACCCCATGCCTCGCATCGATGAGTTGTTGGATACGCTGGCGTCCGCCAGGTACCTATCAATCATGGATCTGAGCCGGGGGTACTGGCAGATACCACTTGCACCTGACGCGAGGCAGAAGTCGGCCTTCATCACCCCTTTTGGCCTCTTCGAGTTCACGATGATGCCCTTTGGGATGAAGAACGCTCCTGCCACGTTTCAGCGGGCCGTAAACGACCTGCTGGAGGGGCTGCAAGGGTTCGCTGTAGCGTACTTGGATGACATTGCGGTGTTCAGCCCCACCTGGGAGGAACACCTCAAACACCTGTCCCAGGTACTAGAGAGGCTGGCCGCAGCCAATCTGACAGTTAAGCCGAGTAAGTGTCAGATTGGTATGACCGAGGTGCAGTACTTAGGTCACCGGGTGGGGGGGTAACACCCTGAAACCTGACACGGGAAAGGTTGACGCCATCCTGGCATGGCCTCGGCCTATCACGAAAAAGCAGGTCCAGGCATTCCTGGGGACCGCCGGCTACTATAGGAAATTTGTTCCAGCCTATAGTACCCTGGCGAAGCCCCTGACCGATGCCACTAGCAAGAAACACCCCAAGGTTGTTAGCTGGACCCCCGCTTGCGAGAACGCCTTCCAAGCGTTGAAGCAGGCATTCGCGAGTGCCCCTGTGCTTCAGGCCCCGGACTTTAGTCGTCGGTTTGTTGTGCAAACCGATGCCTCTGACTACGGTCTCGGCGCAGTCCTCAGCCAGGTGGATGGAAAAGGAGATGAACACCCTATCCTCTACCTGAGCCGGAAGCTCCTGCCCCGAGAGGTAGCCTACTCCACAACTGAAAAGGAGTGCCTAGCGATCGTGTGGGCCCTACAGAAACTACAATCGTATCTGTACGGCCGCTCCTTCACGATCATTACCGACCATAATCCCCTGAGTTGGCTGAACCGCACTGCTGGGACCAATGGCAAGCTCTTACGTTGGAGCCTGTCATTACAGCAGTATGACTTCACGATTCAACACAAGGCAGGCAGCCGACACCAGAACGCCGACGGGCTATCCCGTTGCAACGGGGAACTAGATCAGATATCGCAGGTTAGCGGCAACGACACACATCTTGCTGATGCATGTCTATCTGCCTTCTCCCCAGGGAGGGCTGTCACGGACGGTTGCGGGGCCGCAGGCGCATCCTGTAACCACCCGTGAAGAAAAGCGATCGCACTCGACTCTCTGCATCGATTGCGCTTCAAATCGATACAATCCGGGTTGAGTGTGTAGGGGCAGCTGCAGTCTTTTCTCAGCAGAGAGAGAGCCCCAGCCTAAATGCTGGTTGGCCCTTTTGATATGCTAATGAGCCTGGGCCCAGAGAGTCCCTGGCTTCAAGCTGTGCTGATGGCCCATCCATCAGGTATAAGGTGACAAACACCATGACAGAACCAATTTAGAGTGAGGAAACTCAGACACTCCGACTCCTTTTCCCAGCAGGGAGCCGACATGGGGCTTGCTGCTGCCAACTTCAAAGAACCTTTGCCTGGGAATGACCTGGTATAAATCCCAGGGGTCTCTCATATTCCATAAACTGCTATATGTATCATATTTTCTGTGTTGCCAGGCTGGCAGACCCTCCAAACTAACAGAGCAGGTAGGGCCCTGCCTGGCGTTGGTTCTGAGCACATTTCAGAACCTTCTGAGGTAAAGACTGCCCGTTAGGCAGTTCAACAGTGCCCTAATGGTACCACAGGGGTCCCACCCCTCATGTTTGGTATCAGACTGCTGGGTACATCGAGGCAGACCTGAAAATATTAGTAAATCTGCCCTGACCTGTACGGTTCTGTGAGATAGAGCCCATATATGGTTAAGGCATGATTTCTGGTCTCCAGGACAAGGGCAGGACTCATCTCATGTTCTAAGGGGGTGTGTGGGCCCGCCCTCACTTCCTCCTACTGAATCAGGGGCATAAGAATGGGAGAGGAGCCAAAACTCAGAGTCCTCCACTCTGAAACATCTTGAACTCTTCAGATGCCAGCTTGAGGATATGCTGGCATCCACCTGGTCTGAACTCTGAACTCTGGACTTTGAAACCAAGGACTTTATGATTATTCCCACAATAAGGACATCTTCCCAGGAACTAAGTATTTTTCTCCCTTCTTTTATTTTTCATACTGGCTATTACTGTTTAATAATTGTCTGTATATATTAATTATTTATATTGCGTGAATAAACGACTTTCTCCAAGTCATTCACTTTCCGCTACCCTGCTTATCAGAACACACACAGAAATGATCCCGGGTCTCTGAAGATACGCTACTGTTTGTTGTTGTTGGCTAGACAGAATATCGTGTGTTAACCGTTTTATTCGCAGGACTAGTCAGTTAGTGAGTTCCTCTGTCTCAGGAAACAGAGGTGGTGGCAGATCCCATGAACTAGTGTGTGAGTTGTAATCACCCGTGTCTCACAGGCTCCCTTCTGAGTTGTCTGCGGCTAATTCTTAACGGTTCCTGCGCATTGACTGCGACCAGAGTTCGCACGATCTGTGCGCTGGCACCGTTTAGAAGGCTAAGTGCGGTCAGCCACAAGGGCTCCTGTGACAAGTTATTTCAGGCAATTAGTGGTAACATGGATCATTTCATAGCTGCCATGGTGTGTCAAGTAAAGTTAGGGTTAAGACCCGTACCAACAGCGCAAATTTACCGAGGATTGGCGATACTTTGAGTGACAAGCGATCCCTTCCGCAATCTTGCAATGTGGGTATAGGCGTCTGATTATGCAGATGTCGTCTTGTGACCCGCAGCAATAACGACCATCACAGCAGATCTTAAAGGTCCCCGATGACTCCATGTAAAGTACCGCAATCGCTTGATTTCCTATTTGTGCCCGTTGGGTAATGTAGTGTGATGTCGCACATACCCGTTGGCCAGAATACGATTCTGGGATGCTTTCCATCAGGGAGACATTGCTGGATCTATCTTCCTCATCGCAGCAGTGAATATTCAGCTTCAAGATAGGATTAATGATAAGAGATAGGAGAATGTTCAAGTTAGTTTAGGGTTAACAATAAATAAAGACATTTAAAGAGTGTGGGGTAGGGTTAAGCTTAAAGGACACCTGAAATGAGAGGCATATGGAGTCTGCCATATTTATTTCATTTTAAAGAATACCAGTGGCCTGGCAGTCCTGCTGATCTTCCTTGCATCAGTAGTGTCTAAATCACACACCTGAAACAAGCATGTGGTTAGCCACATCCAGTCACACTTCAGTTAAACATCTGATTGTCATGCTTGTTCATGGTCTATGGCTAAAAGCAATAGAACAGATAGTCAGCAGGATAGCCTGGAAATTTGCATTGTTTAAAAGGATATAAATATGGCAGCCTCCACATCCTTCTCACTTCAGATCACTTTAAATTAAACCTGTGTCCAACAGTTTAAAGAGTCCTTAACTCTGCCCGCCCCTTCTTGCTTTAATAAGCTGCATTCATTGGTCAAGTGTTACCAGGCTGGTGCCTACTAATTGTGTCACTAATATCACGAAATGCTGGAAGTTTTGAATCAGGGTGAGACCATTTATTTGCTAACTTTAAAAGATTCAATGCATTAGTTTTTTAGTTTTCAAATCAATATGTAGCACTTTCCCAAACTCTATTTCCTGGTATATCAGAAAAAAAACGTTTTATTTGGTTAAACAATGGGGAAGGGGCATCTAAATATTGATAAAACTGTATTAAAAACAGCTAAATAGAAAAAAGTTGAAATGGCTTACCTCAATGATGACAAATTTGTATATGGAGTAAACAAATTTTATTAAGCATTAGGCAATGCGTTTCGTGGGTCCTTGCCCACTTCCTCAGGCCAAATACAGTGCCAGAAGTTTTCAAGATTGCATGAGGGACCCCTGTTTGGTTGGAAGCTTACACTTAAATCTTTTAGTTGGCCAATAAATGCTATCATCCTAATTCAAAACATCCTACTTGAACTAATGGCTATTACAGCTCAATACTCCACAGCTATCCCTATGACTGGAGATGGTGAAAGCAGGCAATGGGAGCAGCTAATTGAGGAAGGAAGGGGCCAGTAGTTTATGACTCATGCCTGCGTCTCCCTCCCCAGCTGGACATGGGTTCACTTTATGAGGAAAGGCAAGCTTAGAAATGTGTGGTGGTAGGAGGCTAAGGGTAGGTGCAAGGTAAAAACTGGGACATTTAGGGGGCAGCAGTCAAGAAAAGGTTACGGTTTTATTATTAGTATTATTATTATACTGTATATCATTTTTTCATATTCTTTAGTATTTATATAGCGCTTAAAGGGAACCTTAACTGAGAGTGATATGGATGTTTCCTGTTAAACAATACCAGTTGCCTGGCAGTCTAGCTGATCTCTGTGACTGCAATAGTGGCTGAATCACACCCTGAAACAAGCATGCAGCTAATCCAGTCTGACTTCAGTCAGAGCACCTGATCTGCATGCTTGTTCAGGGGCTGTGGCTAAAAGTATTAGAGACACAGGATCAGCAGGAGAGTCAGGCAACTGGTATTATTTTAAAAGGAAAAATCCATATCCTTCTCAGTTTAGGTTCCCTTTAATATATATTATCTTCTGCAGCGCTGTATAGAGTAAATAATCTTGTCACTAACTGTCCCTCAGAGAAGCTCATAGTCTAATCCCTACCATAGTCATATGTCTATGTATGTATCATAGTTTAGGGCCAAGCCAGTTAACTTATCTGTATGTTTTTGGGATGTGGGAGGAAACTGGAGTGCCGGGAGGAAACCCACTCAGACACAGGAAGAGCATACAAACTCCTTCTACATGTTGCCCTGGCTGGGATTCGAACCAGGAATCCAGCGCTGCAAGGCAAGAGTGCTAAGCACTAAGCCACTGTGCTGCCCCAGTTAGAGCTAGGCATGAAGGGGGGGGGGGGGGGGGGGAGTAGTTAGCTATAGGGCATGGGTTTGAGGTAGGAACGAGATGGCCCAAGGCTAGAATAGATCGCTTACGTTCAGCAAAGATCTGGATACTGGGGTTACATGAAATAGCCTGATACAGTTACACTGCACCCAGTTAGGCACTGAAAACGTATAGGCTTGTGTCCTGCTGCTATAGATAATAACAAATGCCGAGGAATGCAAAATCTGCGTTTTATTTCTTTTTAGTTTTTTTTTTTCTTTTATACTGTTAGGAATGACCAGTATTGTTGCCTTTTGCTTTATGTAACTCAGTGAAAGTTTACTCACGGGCCAATATAGCTGAATATTCTTAGTTTGTCTTTGGCAGGTTCACCATAAATCCCCTTAAATCAATATTTTGACTGTTAAAACACCATTAAAAATCTGTTGGTTGATGTACAGATCAATAAGATCATGAACTACAAGTAATTTGCCGCTGCAGATGCTTCACTGAATAATCAAGAATGCGTGAAATTTTAGTGGTGAATTTGACTGAATGACATTTCCATGTAATATTTATAATCTGCTGTATCCAGACAGAAAAACAATGTCTGCAAATGCCAGACACAAAGCAAATGCTTCTCTGCCGAAAAACTGTCAGGATTTCCATTTAAAGGACTATGTTATCAAATGCGCACACAAGCAGAACTTTCTCTTTTCTTCTTGTTACAGATATTGTTGCCAGTCTTCTAGTAAGTTGGCATGGAAATTTCCACGAATGATTGTAAAGTAAACTAAATGTAAAATAAAGATCTGAGTGACTAAAGTTAAGTCATCTGCAGCAGAAATAGTGATTGCGACAGTTGTTGTTAGATTAGGTGTATCGGCAAAATAGCTGGTCTAAACAAAAAAACTGCAAATCAATCAAGCAGCCAGTCAATAGATAATAGATTTCAGCTTAGCTGTTCTCTATGAAGCTGTGTCAACTAATAAAACAATAAAGCCCGGGAGTATTTTTACGCAGGAAGCAATTTTTGTGCCTTTTCAGCAATATGCTTCACATGTTATTATTGCTTATAGGGCAGGAGGTTCCCGCTCTGTTATTAGTTACTGTGGAGTATCATCGCTAAACTATTTGAAAATGTACAGGAACAGACAGTGCACATGAATTTTATTGGATGTCATGCAAATTATGTAATGCAATTTGCTTAGTACGTGTTATACAATGTGGGGGTGTATAATGGGAGGCAAATTGTCAGGAATGCATGGGCAAAGTTTCCCTTAGGAGGCCTTGGTCGAAAGACAGATGAATTGGCTGGTTTGGATATTTAGATTGTTCAAGTGGTGGCTCTACTAAGGGCTGGTTCAGACGGACGTCTGCTTGGCGCCGTGTTTGGGGCGTTGTGGCGGCTGCGCGGTCAGGCTTTCAGTAGCCTTCGCGTCACGTTTCGATGCGGTCGCGTTTTTTCTTCCCCTAGGGGACATTAGCCGTCGTGGTTGGCCGCCCCCTGCTGCTTCCGGGGCAGCTCGAATGCTAGCGGAAATCAGGACCCGAACGCCGCGATCGTGTAAGCGCGCGCAAAAGCTTGGTGTAAACGCTCCCATTCATTTGAATGGGAGCGTTTACCGCGACGTTCCGAACGCTTGCGGTAAACGCTCCGCAAGTGTCCGTCTGAACCAGCCCTAAAGATTGCACCATACCCGGTAGGAAGAATGAAATGCTGTAACTTAACGTAAACTTCCACATCTTAATCACTCTTACTGTAAAGGGTTCTTTACAGTAAGAGTGATTAAGATGTGGAATGCATTGCCACAGGAAGTCGTTATGGCAAACTCTATACCTGCATTTAAAGGGGGCTTAGATGCTTTCCTTGCGTTGAATGACATCCATGGCTACAATTACTAGGTAATGCCAATGATGTTGATCCAGGGATTTTATCTGATTGCCATCTGGAGTCGGGAAGGAATTTTTACCTTGTAAGGGTTTTTTCGCCTTCCTCTGGGTCGGCGGGGATGTGTGGGGGAGCAGGCTGGAGTTGTACTTTGTACTGGTTGAACTCGATGGACGTATGTCTTTTTTCAACCAAAGTAACTATGTAACTATGTAACTAAAAATGTACTCAGCAGCACTGAAAAGGCTCGGTGTTTCTTTAACAGTTTCACAGCATCAGAACTTTGTTTTTCTTACACAAGCCTCATTTTTAGCTGCACAAAAGCTAAACTCCGCCCCATCAAAGAAATCGGCCCGGGCATTTTTCCCTGATGCATGATGGGATTTCTGATGTTGTTGTTCTCATTTTGTTGTTTTGGCGCAAATTTGTTTTTTTTGGGATTTGAGGCCTAGCGCGTGCAGCTGGGAGGGGTGATCAGGACACAGGACAGTTAGAACTGTGTCTCATGCTCCCTGTCATTTCCTTTCAAACAAAAAGATGGCTGCCCCCATGAAATCACAAACAGGGTGGGTAAGAGATTATATTACCTATCTATTTTAATTAACATAACTAATGTAACTTAATGACAGTGGGCTTGATTCACTAAAGCGTGATAACGCTCATCACGACTGT